>NC_069501.1:32267250-32367250 GCF_027579735.1 Bombina bombina
GATGGGGAGTATTTCACGATGAGAGAGGAAATGTAGTTGGGAGTTAGACTGTTGAGTGCTTTGTAGGTTAGGGCTAATACTTTAAATTGTATTCTGGAGTGTATGGGGAGCCAGTGTAGAGACTGGCAGAGCGGAGCAGATGATGTAGATCGTCGACTTAGGTGGATGAGTCTAGCAGAAGCATTCATAATAGATTGGAGGGAGGAGAGGCTGTGTTTTGGAAGGCCATTTAAGAGTAGATTGCAATAATCAATGCGTGACAGGATGAGGGAATGGATAAGTATTTTTGTAGTATTTTGAGTAAGGAAGGGACGAATTCTGGAAATGTTGCGTAGGTGTGAAAGGCAGGATTTGGTAAGCGTTTGTATATGTGGGTTGAATGTGAGTTCTGAGTCTAGTGTGACCCCAAGACAGCGGACCTGGGGTGAGGTGTTGAGAATAGAGTCTCCAACCATCAGAGAAATGTCAGGTGTCGGATGTCTCGAAGAGGGGGGAATAAGAAGCAGCTCAGTTTTGGACAGATTGAGTTGGAGGTAGTGTGAAGACATCCAAGAGAAAATTGCAGAGAGGCAGTCAGAAATCTGGTTGAGTAAAGAGGGAGAGATATCAGGAGAGGAGAGATAGATTTGGGTATCATCAGCATATAGGTGGTACTGGAATCCAAAGGAGGCTATAAGTTTTCCAAGGCAGGATGTATAAAGAGAGAAATGCAAGGGACCCAAGACAGAGCCTTGCGGTACTCCAACTGAGAGAGGCATAGGATCACAAGATATGTTGTTAAAGGAAACTGAAAACGAGCGGTTTGAAAGATATGATGCAAACCAGGAGAGGGCTGTGTCTCGGATGCCGAATGAATGGAGTATTTTTAGGAGGAGAGGATGGTCAACTGCGTCAAAAGCTGCGGACAGATCAAGAAGAATTAGTAATGAGTAATGGCCTTTTGCTTTGGCTGATAACAGGCCATTTGTTACTTTAGCAAGAGCGGTTTCTGTTGAGTGTTTAGGGTGGAAACCAGATTGTAGTGGATCAAGTAAGGAGTTAGTTGTGAGAAATTGAGTTAGCCGATTATAGACTAGTCGTTCCAATAATTTTGAAGCAAAGGGAAGTAAGGAGACCGGTCGATAGTTAGAAGGCGTGGAGGGGTCAAGCGAGGGCTTTTTTAGGATTGGTATGATTGACACATGCTTGAATGTGTCAGGAAATGTGCCAGCAGTGAGGGATTGGTTAAAGAGATGAGTTAGGGTAGGGGTTAGTGAAGCAGAGAGAGGGGGAATAAGTCGTGAAGGAATAGGTTCAAGTGGGCAGGTTGTGAGATGAGCCGAGGATAGGAGTGCAGAGACTTCTTCCTCTGTTACAGGAGGGAAATAGCATAGATTTTTGTTAATAGAAGGGGTGGGTAGGATCGCTGTGTTTGCGGGGTGCGAGGTGCAGATCTCTTTTCTAATGGTGTCAATTTTATTTTTGAAGTGATCAGCAATAATTTGAGCAGTGAGGTTGGTAGTGGGCGGGGGGGCAGGCGGACGTAGAAGGGAGTTAAAGGTTAAGAATAGTTTTCTGGGGTTGGATGCATGAGATGACACGAGGGAGGAGAAATAGACTTGTTTTGCCAGGCTGAGCGCAGAGTTGTAGGACTTAAGGGTGAATTTATAATGTTGGAAATCAGCAAAGGTGCGTGATTTCCTCCACTGCCGTTCAGCGGCCCGTGAGCATCGCTGAAGATATCTGGTCTGCTTAGTGTGCCACGGTTGCCGTCGAGTGATTGATGTACGTCGAAGAGTGGAGGGTGCAGTTTTGTCAAGTGTTGATTTTAGTGCCGAATTATACTGTAGAGTCACGAGGGTTGGACAAGAGAGGGCTGAAATGTCAGAGAGCAGAGGACTCAGTTGAGTGGAAAAGTCTGTGAGATCCAAGTCATTTAAATTCCTGTGAGGTAGCAGTTTTTTGGGGGCTTGCAAAGATGTAGCAGGTAGAGTGAGAGAGAAAGTTAATAGATGGTGGTCAGAGAGAGGAAAGGGGAAGTTAATGGAGTTGGAAACAGCACAGAGATTTGTGAAAACCAGGTCTATGGAGTTGCCTTCACAGTGTGTTGGAGATGTTGTCCACTGGGACAGGCCTAAAGAGGTGGTAAGGGATAGAAGTTTAGAGGCAGCAGGCGTGTTAGGCTTATCAAGGGGTATGTTGAAGTCCCCTAAGATGAGAGAAGGGACATTAGAATATAGAAAATGTGGAAGCCAGGCTTCAAAGTGGTCCAGAAATTGTGATGCTGGGCCAGGGGGCCGATAGATAACTGCAACACGAAGAGCTATAGGGGAGAAGAGGCGGATAGCGTGAATTTTAAAAGATGAGAATGAAAGAGAGGGGGGTAAAGGAATGCAGTGAAAGGTACTGTGTGGAGACAGGAGAATTCCTACTCCTCCTCCTTGTTTGTCTCCAGGCCTGGGAGTGTGACTGAAGTGAAGGCCGCCATAGGACAGAGAGGCTACAGCAGTTGTGTTAGAGGAGGAGAGCCAAGTTTCAGTGAGGGCTAACAGGTTAAGTGAACGTGAAATAAATAGGTTGTGAATAGCTGTAAGCTTATTGCATACCGAGCGTGCATTCCAAAGGGCACATGAGAATTGGGGTGTAGTAATAGAGGTGCAGTTACTGAGGTTTAGAGGGTTACGTATGCAAGGTGTATGAGGTGTCATTTGGGGTGGACCTGGGTTAGGCGAGACATCCCCAGCTGCAAGAAGAAGAAAGATGGTGAGTGAAAGGAGATGAGAATGTGTCTTATGTGAGTGTTTAAGTTTAGGATTAGTAAAGCATGGCTGGCTGAGGGATGTGAGATAGGAATAAAGTTCATGTGTGTTGTAGAGGGGGGAAGGTAGAAGGGAAGGAGAAATATGAATGTTCTGAGTGCTGTTTGTGAATGGAAGAGCTGTGACTTTAAGGAGAAGGGAGGAAAAGGTTAAAGCAGACATTAGAAAGTGTAGCATGTTTTCATTTATTTTTTGGAATCTGAAAGAACTTATTTCTGTTGTCCACTCCTTTGTCTAACTCTGTTGTTATAACTCTCTCTACACTTATGAACTAGCAAACTTAGGGAACTACACACAGTGCTGCTATGATCTAACAAGCTAAGCTTGATGTAACAAGCTGGGGATGTTCAATTTAAAGGTAATAACAGTCACATGATCCTAATTAGCATAGGTCATAAATTAGAGCAGGATCAAAACAAGGCCTAAACAAACATTGCAAATGACACCTTTCTTATCAAAATGGAAGACACAGAAAAGAAAGCATTTTTTTTAAGGTAATGCACACATACCAGAGAGAAATACAGTTTTTTGGGGGAAATATGCAGTTCTAATATGTCTTGCAGTTTAAAATGGAGTCCTTGTTAAGCACATACCAGAGAGAAATACAGTTTTTTTGGGGAAATATGCAGTTCTAATATGTGTTGCAGTTTAAAATGGAGTCCTTGTTAAGCACATACCAGAGAGAAATACAGTTTTTTGGGGGAAATATGCAGTTCTAATATGTGTTGCAGTTTAAAATGGAGTCCTTGTTAAGCACATACCTGATGAGAGAGGAGAGACAGCAGTGTAAGCAGGATTAAAAGTCCCAATTATGTTCCAATTAGATACCAGTCGCTGTTCTATATTGTTAATATCCATATAATATATATATATATATATATAATAACTCTGTTGTTATAACTCTCTCTACACTTATGAACTAGCACACTTAGGGAACTACACACAGTGCTGCTATGATCTAACAAGCTAAGCTAGTAGCATTGGATAGTCATTAAGTAATTTATTAATGTGTGAGGGTGACATATGTGGCAATGCCTGAAGTGTCCATGGGGTCACTAGCTGTTCTTCTAGTGTCGGCAGTGTAAAGTTTTGTTTTCCCGTCAACCAGTCTAGTACATACTTAATTTGGGCTGCCCCACAGTATGCCTCAAAGTGTGGGATCGCAAAGCCCCCGGAACTAACCCCCGCTGTCATCCTAGAAGCATTTATTTTGTGTTTTTTCCCTGCCCATACAAACGAAAGACAGGCTTTGTTGAGTAGGCTAAGGTCAGATTTATGCATGTTTTCTGGTATCATCTGAAACAAGTATAGGAGTTTTGGGAACAGTATCATTTTGATGAGAGCAATCTTTCCGGACATTGAGATAGGCAGCTTGTCCCATCTATGCAACATATCTTGAATGTCCCTAAGCATGGGGCGATAATTAAGATGATACCATTCCCTCGGGTTTAATGAAAGTTTAATTCCTAAATATGTGAACGAGTTAGTGACATGTTTAAAACTGAATGGTATGTTTGAGTGTGGTGATGTCTTTTGTAGCCAGAGCAGCTCGGTTTTATCCGTATTAACTTTATAGCCTGAGACTAATCTGAATTGGGCAATAATTTGCATAACTTGTGGAATATTTTCGTTTGGGTTTTGTATATAGAGTATCATATCATCTGCAAAAAGAGACAGATGACACTGGACCCCCCCAATCCACAATCCCTCCGTTTCCGTTCTTATTTTGATGGCTAGAGGCTCGATCAATAGGTCAAAGAGCAGGGGGATAATGGGCATCTCTGTCTAGTTCCCCTACCCAGTTGGAAGGGGGGTGATGGGGTCCCATTAATTAATATAGACGCTCTAGGGTTAGCATATAGTGTCTCGATTGTGTGCGCGAAAAGGCCCGTGATACCAAATTTTTCTAGAGTGTAGAAGAGATGGGTCCAGAGGACCATATCAAAGGCCTTCTCCGCGTCCACAAGCAAAGCACATGCATCCGGAGTCCCTCTCTCTCTCCCCCCAGCCTTATTCCAGTAATGAGTTAGAACAAATTGGAGCTTCCTAATATTTAAAACCGAAGATCTTCCCTTTACAAAACCTGTTTGGTCCTGGTATATTAGGGTGGGCAGGACAGTCGCCAAGCGATCTGCCAATATTTTTGTCAATAGTTTGTAGCCTTGGTTCATTAGTGAAATGGGCCGATATGATTGAGGAAGGAGTGGGTCTTTATTTGCCTTGGGGATTACACTAATATTGGCCTCTGTGAAGCGATCATTGAGGGACACTTCTCTAGTCATACTTTTGTTATAAAGGGAGGTGAGCACTGGGGCTACGCTTCCCCCCAATAATTTATCAAATTCACCAGGAAGCCCATCCGGGCCCGGTGTCTTTTCAAGTGCAAGTGTTGATATTGCTTTCAATGTCTCTGTTTCTGTGATTGTGGCATTTAAGAGATCACAATGTTCTTCTGATATGCAGGGTGTGTGTATGGATTCCCAAAACTGGTCTTGTCGAGATTTGTCTACCGTATTTCCTTTGTACAGTGTTTGATAATATTTTGTGAAGGCTGCTTGTATGTCTGGTGTAGCTGTGTTAATGATGTTTCCTTCTTTAATGGCATTTATGTGTCTACTAGGTCTATTGAGCTTGTCATTCCCCTTATTGTGTCTTGGTGTAATGCTGTGTCTCTTGCGGCTTTCGCCTCTACAAAGCACTGGTGCATTATGGAGTTGGGATTGTGTAAGTATTTGTTTCTTGCACTCAACAGTCTTCTTAATAATATTTCCGATCTTAGTTTTCTCTGTTTCAGTTTACCCGCAGAATATGATGTTATAGTCCCTCTCAGCACCGCTTTACTCGCCTCCCAATATAGAAGAGTGTTACCTTTGTGTGCCTCATTTAGGGTCTCATATGCCTGCCACTCCCCCACTAATAGGCGTTTGAAGTTTACGTCCCCGTAGAGGTACGTTGGGAAGAACCACCTACGTGGCCCCTCTCTCTTGGGTGTGAGGGAGATTTTTAGACTGATGGGTGCATGGTCTGAAATTGTTGGGGTGTCAATCCTTGTGTCAGTTATAATTGGCCCTAGGGTATTGGATGTAAGGAATAAATCTATCCTGGAGAGCGTATGTTTAGCTGGGGTGAAACATGTGTAGTTTTTAACCTCTGGGTGTTTATCCCTCCAGATATCCGTTAAAGCTAAGGAGTGTTTAAACTTAGATAAGATGAGGGAGTCTCTTCTAGTGTTGCGTTGGGTCGTGATCTGTCTGATATCTGAGGCAGGGTCTCTAACTCTGTCAGCCGGGAATTGCTGCACTATGTTGTAGTCCCCCCCTAGGATTATAGGAGTGTCTGCAAATTGTAGTATCTTATTACTTAAGTCTCTCCAAAATTCCTTCTTATTAATGTGAGGGCCATATACTCCCCCAACAGTGAGAGTTTTGTTTGTGCATTTCAGTTTAAGAAGGGCATATCTCCCTTCCGCATCTATTAGTTGCTTGTCTATGGTATAGTCCAGGTTCTTTCTAAATAAAATAGCTACTCCCCTGGCTCGCTTTTCCTGATAGGTAGTATGGATTACTTCTCCCACCCACCCCTGTTTTAGTTTTTGGTGTTCAATATTATTATTCAATTAAGTGAGTTTCTTCTAGGATCACAATATCTGCATGTTGGTTTTTTAGGTATTTAAGTATTGCTTTTCTCTTTATGGGGGAAGTTATACCCCCCACATTCCACGACACTATTTTCCTGATGCTCATCACTATGTGAGTGATTAACTATTCCCTACGAAGAATTGTGTGTTATGAGTGTTTGGTCACCTGTGGTTACTTACTATTAGCTGGGCGAGGGAGAGAGTACAATCTTACCACAATCTCTGAGATCTGTTTAGTATCCCCTTCCTTGGCTCTGAAATGAGAAGCAACGATTAAATACAGAGTATATTACCGCTTTTTGAAAAATGTTGAGTAGTGAACTTAAATCTGAAAAAACATGAAAAACAATCCCTTTCAATGCAACAACAAATCTAACAAATGAACAGCAACAGACCCAACAGCCCCCCCACCATATTTTCAAGTAAGAGCATGCAAACCGTGGTCTATACAACTAAGAGTTCTAACCGACCCTCCTAATGGTCAGTATCGGCTGGTAAGTCTAGAGTGTGAGTCTTTATAGTGTTAACAACTACTTTCCTAATTCAGGTTCCGTTCTCCTCTCTTCGTCTGTCTCCTTGCATGCTTTCTGGGGATCTCCTGGTTTGGTCCAGAAATGCCTGCAGATGCTTGGGAGTCTCAAACAACCTCGGGCCTTGTGTCATTTGCAATCTCAGCTTAGCTGGGTAAAGGAGCGCCACAGATTCCCCTTGAGCAATCAGTTCCCTGCAATATGGAGAGAATTCCCTCCTCCGTCTTGCTACGTCCGCTGAATAGTCCTGGAAAATGTATATTCTTTCCCCCTCATATGCAATGGAGGGCATCTGTCTGTAGGCTCTAATCAGAAGCATTTTGTCCTTAAAGTTTAAGTACCGTATCATAATCTGCCTTGGGGGTCTGTCCTGGACGTCTCCTTGTAGCGGGGTCCCAATTCTATGGGCTCTTTCAACTATACACGGCACATTCTTGGCGGGGAGCTTGAGTAATTTCGGGAGAACTGTCTCTGCAAATTCTATTAGATCCCTTGATGGGATAGATTCTGGAACTCCCACTATGCGAACATTGTTCCTCCTTGATCTGTTCTCCAAATCTTCCAGTTTAGTTTGTAACATCTTGTTTTGCTTCTGGAGGTTGGTAATTCTTCTCCTTCCTCTTCTTTTTGCTCTACAGTAGTTAGGCGTAACGAAGTCTGTGGACAGTGTATCCATACCTGTCTGGAATTGTTCTATCTTAGGCAAAAAGAGAGCTGAGAGCTGTGCTACAATTGGGTGTGTGTCCTGCACATTGAGATCTGGAGCTTCTGATCGCAGCTGGTCAGTTTCTTGAATCTCTGCCTGATTTTTATGTAGCCTATCCGGTTGCTTTTGCCTCCCTGACATTTTGTCTGTCTTTTCTTGGTATGGGAGAAAGTATTTTTGCATGCAAATGGCTTTTGGTCGCAGAGTTATCCTGTAATATAGGAAGAATCAGTGATTTTTGAATGGGTGTCAGTGAACCATTAAAAGTTGCTGCGTGGAGGGTCTTCACAAAGGGGGGGGGGGGTTATTGGCCCCTGCTTAATGTGCCATGGTTTCTAGTGCGTCCCAAAGAGTAATCTTTAAACTGTCCTTGGTATAGGTGAAATTCTCAAGGAGGTGAAGTTGTGTGCTCTGTGCCACTCCTTGTGTCTCTTGAATCTCAGGGTATCAGTACAGAATCTGCTGCCCCTAGTAACCAGTTCAGGCTTCTGGCGTGTTGAGTTAATTTCTTAAGAAGGCCTCCCTCCCATATCAGTCAAGTGTGGGGTTAGGTTATGGAAAAGTCTGCCCAAAGCTAATACAGGAAAGTCACCTCTGTTGTCACGGATTCTAAGCTTTCAGCGTTTGTTGAAAGCTGTTAGGAGCAGGTGGCTTATATGGAGAGCTGGTAGCAGCAAGTGGGGGCCGTTTTAAAGATGGCGCTTAGTTTTGCGCCTAATAGTGAGTCCCTTAATGCGGGTTATATTGTCCCTTCTCCTCTCCTTACAAACTTTTGTGCCCCTTTTTTACTCACAGTTCGGGCTATTTTTGCGATGCTGCTGCCCCAAGACAGGTTTCTGTCATGATCCGCCGTCCGGCTTTGATATCGTTTGCCCTCCCGCGTGGAGCTCGATGTCCGCTCCTAACTCTAGTGTCTCCGACAGCTACCTGCAATTGATGCTGCCTAGGATGTGAGCTGTGGGGCACTTATTAAGGTATTTTACACCTTTTTCCTCACTGCCAGCACGGAATTCCACCAGGGACTTAGAAGGACTGGCACATTTTTATAGAATTCCACCAGGAAATTAGAAGGACTGGTGCATTCTTATATAATTCCACCAGGGAATTAGTAGGACTGGCTCATTCTTATAGAATTCAACCAGGGAATTAGACGGACTGGCACATTCTTATAGAATTCTACCAGGGGCTTAGAAGGACTGGCACATTCTTATAGAATTCCACCAGGGACTTAGAAGGACTGGCGCATTCTTATAGAATTCCACCAGGGAATTTGAAGGACTGGCGCATTCTTATAGAATTCCACCAGGGACTTAGAAGGACTGGCGCATTCTTATAGAATTCCACCAGGGAATTTGAAGGACTGGCGCATTCTTATAGAATTCCACCAGGGACTTGGAATGACTGGCACATTCTTATAGAATTCCACCAGGGACTTAGAAGGACTGGCTCATTCTTATATAATTCCACCAGGGACTTAGAAGGACTGGCACATTCTTATTGAATTCCACCAGGGAATTTGAAGGACTGGCGCATTCTTATAGAATTCCACCAGGGACTTAGAAGGACTTGCATATTCTTATAGAGTTCCACCAAGGACTTAGAAGGTGTAACGCTTGGCCGCTGGGAAGCTCCGGCGGTCCTCTCTGTGTGCTTGATTGGCAGGTAGTCTGAGCCACCCCTTCCTGATGATGTCACTACCAGGCTTTTTATTCTGGGCTTTCTGTTTCTTCAGTGCCCGTTTGTTTGTTACTCTTTGTGGCTCCTGTGAGGACTTCGCTGTGAAAACTCTCTAACTGCTGATTTTCTGTTGACAAACTCTGCAAAGACTGACTATGCTGGGTTAACCCTCAAACTTCCTGATAACCTGTTGCCAAACACTGCAAGTACTGTTTATTCTGTGAAACTCTTAAACTGCATGTTAACCTATTGCCAAACTCTGCAAGTACTGTTTATTCAGTGTAAACCTTCAAACTGCTTGATATCCTGTTGCCAGACTCTGCAAGTACTGTTTATTCAGTGTAAACTCTCAAACTGCATGATAACCTTTTGCCAATCTCTGCAAGTACTGATTCATCTGTGTTAACCTTCAAACTACCTGATATCCTGTTGTCTAACTCTGCAAGAACTGACTACACAGTGTTAACCCTCAAACTACCTGATATCCTGTTGTGTAACTCTGCAAGTACTGACTATTCTGTATTAACCTTCAAACTGCCTGATAACCAGTTGCCAAACTCTGCAAGGACTGACTACACAGTGTTAACCCTTAAACTGCCTGATAACAAGTTATCTACTCCTGCATTATTAACTGTTTCTTGTTTTACCCTTCCTCTGTCTGAGTATAAGTGGACTATCCCAGCTCTCCTGATTCTGTGGAAGACATTTCCTGAAACCAGTTCCTTACTCAGAAGTCTATTTGGCTGATATCTTGAATTACTTTGGACTCAGGCTAACTCTGCTCCATATCGTGAGTACATTATTTTTTAGAGGTTGTCGTGGGGTCATGTCCTGGATTAAACTCAGAGTGCAAGGGTGTTGTTTAAGTTTGCCCTAGCATTTGGGTCTTCTTCTGGACATTTCCTAACCTGACAGTACAAACGGGCCATAATATGGACCCTGATGAGTTATCCAGGGCTGTGGCTTTACAAGGGCAACTTCTAGGAAATCATTCTGCTCATTTGCAATCTTTGGATTCCAAGCTTGACCAGATTACTGCTCTGCTACATAACCTCTCCGCTCCTTCTCAAGCTACGGTGACTCCTGCTGCAGCTGCTACTAGCTCCAATGCTGTCTTTAACCCACCTCAACCTGTTGGACAGTATATACCACGAATCCCACTTCCAGATAAATATGACGGTAATCCTGAAGAATGCCATGGATTCCTTAATCAATGTCATTTACACTTCAGAAACAATCCTCAAGTTTTTTCCAATTCTACTTCCAAAATCCCCTTTATTATATCCCTCATGAAGGGTAAGGCTCTAGCCTGGGTGTCTCCTCTTTTAGAGAAGAATGATCCTTTACTACAGGATGTGGAATTATTTGTGTCTATTTTTTCTTCTGTTTTTGACAAGCCTGGGAGGTCTGCAGCTGCAGAGGCAGGATTGTTGGATCCGAGACAAGGATCCCTTTCGGTAGCTCAATATGCTATTGAATTCAGAACTTTACGGGCAGCCTTTCGCAAGGGACTTTGCGAACGCCTTAAGGATGAACTTGTATTTCTGGAACTCCCCGATTCAATGGAGGGTTTTGTCAATTTGTGTATTACTCTTGACGCCCGGCATTCTGAACGTCTTCAGGAGAGAGATGGTGTGACGGATACCCCCAGCTACCCCGACTGGGTAGCTCCGCCAAACGGGTCCTGCTTCCTTCCTGCCAACTGCAGATATGTAGCTGGCAAGTGACCACAGCCTGTAGCCACCCCTGATGCCCGACAGCACCAGTACTCAGGGTCCCACCCTGTGGCAGACTCCAGCTACCAAGGCTGGATAGCTCTGCCTGAGGATCCTTTCTCTGCCTGGAACAGGCTGCTATGTAGCCCAGGAAAGTGATTTTAGCTGGAACCAACCCAAATAACTAGACACACTAGCATTCAGGTTAGACAGGAACTGATTTTATTGAAAACACACACTCCTTTTATACAGTAAGCTCATCTTGATAAGACCCTGGACAATCCTACTATTTTCCCACCATTCCCGCCCCTCCAGACAGCCCAGCACTCCATAGGAGCCACAGTCCCACATAATCCCAATACATATGGGTGGCGGTTTCGGGGTGATCCCGGTGGAGTGGCGGCACTTCCAGGGTGTCATTTTAAAGCTCTTGGTCCCCAGATTTCACAGTCCAAAAATCATGATTCATTACTGGGGACCGGAGTTACAGTCCGATGAAGTTATGGGGTTAGGGGTGTCCAAAACCCCCGGTTCCCAAAGGAGCTCCCCTCTGGCAATTCCCCCACCCCTTGTACTCCCCAGGGGCTACTAATCCCCAAAAGAGTGGAGCACATGGGCACATGGTTGCTGGAGCGACATGGGTTAAATTTTGAGGGTGTTCTGCTGTCCTGTTGCCGACCGGGAGTTCCAGGAGCCTGGCCAGCCTGAGAGGGGTTAGGCGGGTGTCTGTTGTAAGGCGGCCGACCGGGAGTTCCAGGAGCATGGCCAGCCTAGGAGGATTTTCCTGGTCATACACCAACTTTTCTCTGAACACAAAAACAAGCCAACACAAAGCAAACAAACAGCTTCCAGAGATGGTGGTTGCTCTGAGGAGCCCAAAACCACTGAGAAACAACAGGGGTGAGGTTGTAGGGGGGTGGGGGGTAGCCTTAGCCGTCTGATATCCGTGACATCTCCCCCCTCCAGTTCGGCAGACCCGGCTAGACCCTTAACGGGTCAGCCTGGGGCTGTCCGACAGTGGCCCTCCACTTCTTGGTTGCTGAGAGAGGTTATCCCATCTCTCCTGAGCTTGGGGCATCCTGGGGGGTTTCTGCTAGTGTTTATACCCTGCGCCCTGGGCGCAGGGATAGTCACAAAATGCAAAGTCCCAAACAAGTTTGCTAAGGCCGGCTCCCAAACGATTGCTGTTCCACAAGTTCCAGTGTCCTTAAGTTCCATGGCCAAACTGTTTCCCTCTGTGACACTCTTTTGAGTACCGGCTGACCCACCCCCAAACAAAGCCAGTACAGGTTTCCCGGCTGTATACCCACCCCAGACTGTTGGTGGAAGTTGCTCCTTGGTGGGGCTGTCTTCTCTCCCGGCTCCTGGCTCTGCCGCTGGGGAGGGAGACCGACTGTCTCCTCTCCAAGGAAGGGGTTCGGCCGTTGGGGAGAGATATC
The DNA here is from genome assembly GCF_027579735.1 of Bombina bombina. NCBI lineage: Eukaryota > Metazoa > Chordata > Amphibia > Anura > Bombinatoridae > Bombina > Bombina bombina. Next base: position 32,279,753 of record NC_069501.1, read on the forward strand.
GATACCCATCTCTCCCTGCAAGGGCTTCTCTGTAAGGGGAGGGGGGACGACTACCTCCGATCCCAGGGGATGGCTCTGCCGCTGGGGAGAGAGACCGACTGTCTCCTCTCCCGGCTCCTGGCTCTGCCGCTGGGGAGAGAGATCAACTGTCTCCTCTCCCAGGCAGGGGTTCGGCTTACGGGGAGGGAGGACGACTACCTCCGCTCCCAGGGGATGGCTCTGCCACTGGGGAGAGAGACCGACTGTCTCCTCTCCTGGCTCTGCCGCTGGGGAGAGAGACCGACTGTCTCCTCTCCCAGGAAGGGGTTCTGTTTACGGGGAGGGAGGATGACTACCTCCGCTCCCAGGGGATGGCTCTGCCGCTGGTGAGAGAGACCGACTGTCTCCTCTCCCGGCACCATGCTCTGCCGCTTGGGAGAGAGACCGACTGTCTCCTCTATCAGGAAGGGGTTCTGTTTATGGGGAGGGAGGACATTCAGGTTAGACAGGAATTGATTTTATTGAAAACACACACTTCTTTTATACAGTCAGCTCATCTTGATAAGACCCTGGACAATCCCACTATTTTCCCGCCATTCCCGCCCTTCCAGACAGCCTGGCACTTCCATAGGAGCCACAGTCCCACATAATCCCAATACATATGGGTAGCGTTTTCGGGGTGATCCCGGTAGAGCGGCTGCACTTCTCGGTCCCCAGATTTCACAGTCTAAAAATCAGCATGATTTGTTACTGGGGACCGGAGTTACAGTCCAATGAAGTTATGGGGTTAGGGGTGTCCAAAACCCCGGGTTCCCAAAGGAGCTCCCCTCCGGCAATTCCCCCACCCCTTGTACTCCCCAGGGGCTACTAATCCCCAAAAGAGCGGAGCTCGGGAGCACATGGTTGCTGGAGCGACCTGGGTTAAATTTTGTGGGAGTTCTGCTGTCCTGTGGCCGACCGGGAGTTCCAGGAGCCTGGCCAGCCTGAGAGGGGTTAGGCGGGTGTCCACTATAAGACGGCCGACCGGGAGTTCCAGGAGCCCGGCCAGCCTAGGAGGATTTTCCTGGTCATACACCAACTTTTCTCTGAACACAAAAACAAAGCAAACAGCTTCCAGAGATGGTGGTTGCTCTGAGGAGCCCAAAACCACTGAGAAACAACAGGGGTGAGGTTTTAGGGGGTGGGGGGTAGCCTTAGCCGTCTGATATCCGTGACAGATGGGAATCGGAGATCCTTTGTTAAATCTTCTTTTCGTCCTCCTATTCGAACCTCAAGTCTGTCTAATAATAATTCCCAATCTCCTGAGTCTGTGGACCCAAGGAAGTAGGAGCTATTAAATTGTCAGAAGCTGAACGCCATAGAAGGCGTACTCTTGGATTATGTCTGTATTGTGGTACCAAAGGACATTTACTGAAGAACTGTTCTATCCTGCCAGTAAAAGCCAAGACTTAACTTTTGATAGAGGGACAGAGTTAAGCCAGAATCCCATATCTTCCCTCAATTCTAAACTTTTTGTTCCTGTAACTATCACTTTTGGAAACACCAAGTTTCGAGCTCAAGCCCTCATTGACTCTGGAGCTGCTGGAGTTTTCATTGATTCACACTTTGCTGACTCTCTCAGGATTCCTCTCCAAGCCAAGAAACAGTTAATTAAGGTAACCACTGTTAGTGGACAGCCTCTAGGTTCTGGTATCATACAAAATTCTACTATTCCTATTCTTTTGTCAGTGTGCATACTCCATTCGGAAATTATTCGTTTTGACGTCATCACTTCTCCCCACATACCGTTGATTCTGGGGTTACCTTGGCTGCAGCTTCATGATCCAGTCTTCTCATGGTCTAAAGGATAACTTATTTCCTGGGGAACTACCTGTTTCAAACATTGCCTGCAAAATCCCTCAAAACCATCTTGTCCTGTCGTAGCTATGGTGGAAGTTCCTGATTCATTGCCTAATTACTATCATGCCTTTAGTGATGTGTTTTCTTAAACGGAGGCTGAGACGTTACCTCCACACCGGATATTTGACTGTCCTATTGAAATGTTTTCAGGGGCTCCTCTACCTAAGGAAAGGACCTATCCCCTCTCTTGTCAAGAAAATGTCTCTCTTGAGGAATACATAAAGGACAACTTAGCCAGAGGATTTATTCGTCCTTCCTCATCACCTGTGGGACAGGGTTTTTTCTTCATTGGGAAAAAAGATGGAGGTCTCCGTCCCTGTATCGATTATCGGGCCTTGAATCAGATTACTGTCAAAAACAGCTATCCTCTGCCGCTCGCTCATTCCTGAGTTATTTGATCGTCTTCAAGGTGCTTCTATTTTTTCCAACTTAGATCTCCATGGGGCCTACAATTTGGTCAGAATCCGTAAAGGAGACGAATGGAAGATGGCATTTAACCCTAGATTTGGTCACTACGAGTATCTAGTAATGCCATTCGGATTGTGCAATGCACCAGCAGTATTTCAGCACTTTGTTAATGAAATCTTCAGAGATTATCTAAATCAATTTGTTATCATTTATCTTGATGATATTCTGAACTATTCCAAAACATTACAGGAACATGTACATCATGTAAGACTGGTACTTCAGAGGTTACGAGACAATTCCCTGTTCGCTAAATTGGAGAAATGCTCTTTTCATCAGAGTTCCATTCCCTTTTTGGGTTATATCATTTCAGAATCAGGTTTTGAGATGGATCCTGCTAAACTTTCGACTATCAAGGACTGGCCCAGACCAACTACTCTCAAATCCCTGCAGAGGTTTCTTGGCTTTGCCAATTACTATAGAAAGTTTATTAAGAACTTTGCTGACATCACGTCTCTGCTCACTTCTCTTACTAAGAAAGGGCAAAATTGTAAGAACTGGTCCACTTCGGCAGTACAGGCTTTTGAAATGCTAAAATCAGCATTTTTTTCTGCACCTCTTCTAAGTCATCCAATTCCTGATCTCCAGTTTATTTTGGAGGTTGACGCTTCTTCTATAGCAGCTGGAGCTGTTCTCTCCCAACGTGATCCGACTACCAGCAAGATACATCCTGTGGCGTTCTTTTCGAAAAAATTAAATCCTGCCGAGTTAACTTATGATGTGGGCAATAAGGAGCTTTTGGCTATAAAATTAGCTTTGGATGAATGAAGGCATTGGTTAGAGGGTACCAGTCAACCTTTTTTCATTCTGACAGATCATAAGAATCTTTTATACCTCCATACAGCTACTCATCTTAATCTTCGTCAGGCTCGGTGGGCCTTGTTCTTCTCCAGGTTTAATTTTGTACTTTCCTATGTTCTTGGTTCAAAAAATTCCAAGGCAGATGCTTTATCTAGGTAGTTCCAATCTTCTGAGCCTTCTCCTTTGGATTCTGAACCTATACTACGTCCAGTCAAAGTTTTGGCTCAAGTATCCTCTTTTCCAGTACAGGCTTTACATGCTTCTCAAGTCCCATCAAGTACCATCTTCTTGCATCTTCTTGCAAACTACCTTCTGGTATCCTGTATGTACCCAATGGATTACGTCTTAAGCTTCTACGTTGGGCTCACAACAACATTTCAGCAGGTCATCCTGGAGTAACCAATACTTTGTGGAAACTGAAGCAGCATGTTTGGTGGTCCACTATGAGGAGGGATGTTAAGGATTATATTGCTGCTTGTAGTTCTTGGGCTTCAAACAAACAATCTTCTCATCGACCATTTGGTCTATTACACCCTCTTCCTATTCCTCATTACCCTTGGTCTCAATTATCCATGGACTTTGTTATAGATCTTCCTGTTTCTGCTGGAAATACGACCATTTGGGTAGTGGTGGATCGGGTCTCCAAGTCTGCTCACTTCATACCTCTTCCAGGCTTGCCTTCAGCTCAAAGACTTTCTGAACTCTTTGTTCTACATATATCTTGTTTACATGGTTTTCCCACTGACATAGTCTCAGATCGTGGAGTTCAATTTGTTTCCAAGTTTTGGAGGTCTTTTTGTAAGCACTTCGGAATCAACATATATCTTTCTACTGCACATTATCCTCAATCCAACTGACAGATTGAACGTGCAAATCAAGCCTTGGAATCTTTTCTTAGACATTATGTAGACCATCACGACTCCAACTGGTCTCAGTTATTGCCTTTGGCGGAATTAGCTCACAACTCACGCTATAACGCCTCATTACAGACCTCTCCCTTTAAGGCAGCTTATGGTTTTGAACCTAGAACCTTTCCTATGATTAGCAGTTCTACTGAAGTCCCCGGAGCAGATCATATTGTGAAAAATCTCAGTAACCACTGGCAACTCATTCATCAAAATCTACTTTCCTCTTCCTTAAGACACAAGAGATATGCTGATCGCAGAAGGTGTAAGGCTCCTTTACTTCGTACTGGAGACAGAGTATTTTTATCCACCAGATTAATACGTCTAAAACAACCTTGTACTAAGTTGGGTCCTAAGTCCATTGGACCTTTTCGAATTGTTTCCAAAGTTTGTTCTTCTGCATACCGCCTGGCTTTACCCAAGACTCTCAAGATCCATCCAGTGTTTCATGTCTCCTTACTCAAGCCAGTCATCTACAACCGGTACTCTATCAAGAGTAAACCACCTCCTCCACTTTCCGTAGAGGGAACTTCTGAGTTTGAAGTCAGCCAGATTTTGGATTCCAAGCTACGGGCAATCGGCTGTACTACCCATTGGAAGGGTTATCCTATCTCTGAACGATCTTGGGAACCAGCCTCTCATGTTCATGCTCCAGCTCTTGTCAAGTCTTTTCACAAGAAATACCCTGCCAGGCCTGGTCGGGTCCCCCGGAGGGGTCCTTAAGGAGGGGGCACTGTCACGCTCGACCACTGGGAAGCTCCGGCGGTCCTATATGTGTGCTTGATTGGCAGGTAGTCTGAGCCGCCCCTTCCTGATGATTTCACTACCAGGCTTTTTATTCCGGGCTTCCTGTTTCTTCAGTGCCCGTTTGTTTGTAACTCTTTGTGGCTCCTGTGAGGACTTCACTGTGAAACTCTCTAACTGCTGATTTTCTGTTGCCAAACTCTGCAAAGACTGACTATGCTAGGTTAACCCTCAAACTTCCTGATAACCTGTTGCCAAACACTGCAAGTACTGTTTATTCTGTGAATCGCTCAAACTGCATGTTAACCTGTTGCCAAACTCTGCAAGTACTGTTTATTCAGTGTAAACCTTCAAACTGCTTGATATCCTGTTGTCAAACACTGCAAGTACTGTTTATTCTGTGAAACTCTCAAACTGCATGTTAACCTGTTGCCAAACTCTGCAAGCATTGTTTTTTTCAGTGTAAACCTTCAAACTGCTTGATATCCTGTTGCCAGACTCTGCAAGTACTGTTTATTCAGTGAAAACTCTCAAACTGCATGATAACCTGTTGCCAATCTCAAACTGCATGATAACCTGTTGCCAATCTCTGCAAGTACTGATTAATCTGTAAACCTTCAAACTACCTGATATCCTGTTGTCTAACTCTGCAAGGACTGACTACACAGTGTTAACCCTCAAACTACCTGATATCCTGTTGTCTAACTCTGCAAGTACTGACTATTCAGTATTAACCTTCAAACTGATAACCAGATGCAAAACTCTGTAAGGACTGACTACACAGTGTTAACCCTCAAACTGCCTGATAACAAGTTACCTACTCCTGCATTATTAACTGTTTCTTGTTTTACCCTTCTTCTGTCTGAGTATAAGTGGACTATCCCAGCTCTCCTGATTCTGTGGAAGACATTTCCTGAAACCAGTTCCTTACTCAGAAGTCTATTTGGCTGATATCTTGAATTACTTTTGACTCAGGCTAACTCTGCTCCATATCGTGAGTACATTGTTTTTAGAGGTTGTCGTGGGGTCATGTCCTGGATTCAACTCAGAGTGCAAGGGTGTTGTTTAAGTTTGCCCTAGCATTTGGGTCTTCTTCTGGAGATTTCCTAACCTGACAGAAGGACTGGCGCATTCTTATAGAATTCCACCAGGGGCTTAAAAGGACTGGCGCATTCTTATAGAATTCCACCAGGGACTTAGAAGGACTGGTGCATTCTTATAGAATTCCACCAGGGACTTAGAAGGACTGGCGCATTCTTATAGAATTTCACCAGAGGCTTAGAAGGACTGGTGCATTCTTATAGAATTCCACCAGGGGCTTAGAAGGATTGGGTGATTCTTATAGAATTCCACCAGGGGCTTAGAAGGACTGGCGCATTCTTATAGAATTCCACCAGGGGCTTAGAAGGACTGGCGCATTCTTATAGAATTCCACCAGGGGCTTAGAAGGACTGGCGCATTTTTATAGAATTCCACCAGGGACTTAGAAGGACTGGTGCATTCTTATAGAATTCCACCAGGGACTTAGAAGGACTGGCACATTCTTATAGAATTCCACCAGGGGCTTAGAAGGACTGGCACATTCTTATAGAATTCCACCAGGGAATTAGAAGGACTGGCGCATTCTTATAGAATTCCACCAGGGACTTATAAGGACTGGCGCATTCTTATAGAATTCCACCAGGGGCTTAGAAGGACTGGTGCATTCTTATAGAATTCCACCAGGGGCTTAGAAGGACTGGCGCATTCTTATAGAATTCCACCAGGGGCTTAGAAGGACTGGCGCATTCTTATAGAATTCCACCAGGGGCTTAGAAGGACTGGCGCATTTTTATAGAATTCCACCAGGGACTTAGAAGGACTGGTGCATTCTTATAGAATTCCACCAGGGACTTAGAAGGACTGGCACATTCTTATAGAATTCCACCAGGGGCTTAGAAGGACTGGCACATTCTTATAGAATTCCACCAGGGAATTAGAAGGACTGGCGCATTCTTATAGAATTCCACCAGGGACTTATAAGGACTGGCGCATTCTTATAGAATTCCACCAGGGGATTAGAAGGACTGGTGCATTCTTATAGAATTTCACCAGGGACTTAGAAGGACTGATGCATTCTTATTGAATTTCACCAGGGGCTTAGAAGTACTGGCACATTCTTATAGAATGCCACCAGAGGCTTAGAAGGACTGACGCTTTCTTATAGAATTCCACCAGGCACTTAGAAGGACTGGCGCATTCTTATAGAATTCCACCAGGGGCTTAGAAGGACTGGTGCATTCTTATAGAATTTCACCAGGGGTTTAGAAGGACTGGCGCATTCTTATAGAATTCCACCAGGGGCTTAGAAGGACTGGCGCATTCATATAGAATTCCACCAGGGGATTAGAAGGACTGGTGCATTCCTATAGAATTGCACCAGTGGATTAGAAGGACTGGCACATTCTTATAGAATTCCACCAAGGGATTGGAAGGACTGGCACATTCTTATAGAATTGCACCAGCGGATTAGAAGGACTGGCGCATTCTTATAGAATTACACCAGGGGTTTAGTAGGACTGGCGCATTCTTATAGAATTCCACCAGGGGCTTAGAAGGACTGGCGCATTCTTATAGAATTCCACCAGGGGATTAGAAGGACTGGCGCATTCTTATAGAATCTCACCAGCGCAGATCGCTTTTTAAAATCAGGCCCTTAGTCTGCTGAGGTGCTAAAAATGTTGAGGTAAAATATCTTCCTTTTTTACATAGAGAGGTTCTGGTGATATTTTCATGTCAGCGTTTTACAGCTATGCTGCATCACTTTCATGTAATTTAGCATATGAGTTTTATGTCCCTTAAACTGCTGCTCTATCAAAAAAATTATAGAACAATTTTAAGTAAAATGTTGTTTGGTTTTCTGTGGCGGAACTTACCTGATTATCACCTACCTGTTCCCAACTGTGCTCAGATATAGTTAACCTGAAATTCTTAACATGAATGTAAATTTTAATGAATAAGTGCCCGGTTTTAAAAATACTATTAAAAACAGGGGCACTTTTATTCATCAAACTTTACATTGAAGTGTTTTTTAAAAAAAATACCTTTTTCTTTAGGATGAAACTTCCTCCAATCGTTGTGTGGCCTCCAGAGCTGGACGCCTTATGGTGCATGCAACGATTGGAGGAAGCTGGTTTTGTGCTAAGTACAACAGGAGCTGCGGGCAGAGGATCAACGGTCTGGTTTTCCTAAAGAAAAGGGTAAGTATTTTAAAAAAAATTCTTCAATGTAAAGTTTAATGAATGAGTGGGCCCTGTTTTTAATAGTATTTTTAAAAACTGGGCAATTATTCATTAACATTTACGTTGACTTTAACTGCATGTGGCCCTTCAGTTGGACACCCTGATACAGATGGTATCATTGACAGGAATTTAGCAGATGGATGATGTATTTTAAACTAGGTCATTGGTAAAAGAAGCAAAGACAAACAAATCAGATATATAGTGCAGAAATGCTGTTTATGACCTCTGGCACACAGTGCTCTGTGGGACTTTCCTAACATTTTGTCGGTGCCCCGCAGCTACACATGGGCATTGATTTTACATGGGTATCACTTGTACAATTTCTCTCCTGTGATACATTTCTATTTCCTTTAAAACCAATGAACATCCTCTAATCACTGGGTTTTCCAATAAGATTATGCCGCTGACTATATCAGTATCGAGGGAAGCACAGCTTTGGGTGTAATTATCACTAATTCCTGGGATTTCTATCCATATGGCCATCCCTGAAATATTTCTATATTAAATGTGTGTAAGCTTTTAAGACCTTGACCTGAGAGCAGGAAAGGAGATGCCAGCTTGGGTCTGTGCCAAGGCCAGGAAGCAGCTGAGTGGGGAGGAAAGAGAGGAGTATTAGGACAAATTACCAGAGGCAAACAATAGGCAGTTAGAAGCTGTGTAGGCGGGAAACCCGATATAAGTTTGTCCTGTGTCAGGAAATGCACGGCTAATCCCTGGTACGAGATAGGCTTGAGGCCGGCAGTAACGTGTGAGAGGTTCTGCAAAGACAAAGAGACGCTTCCTCTCCAGGGGATTTTGCATGAAATAGGAGGTTTATTTCTTGCAAGTGAAATTATGGGTCCTTCAGCAGCACAAGTCCAAGTTATATATATATATATATACATACCAAAACATACACACACGTGCAAGCATGAACGAATGTACGCAAACACACACACACCTGTACTTTAAGGCCCTAATATTACAACCCATTCCTTCCTAATGGACTCCTCTGCCTTAACATTATGGTGTCGATTCCATAATGTTCCCCTTCCTGGAAAACAGAAAGGGATGGGTTTTTTTCCATTAACAAAGAGTAAATATAATTTGTGTTAGTATTTTGCAATTGGATAGAATGGTATTATATATATGTATCATAAAATATGAATGCCATCTCTAAATGAGCATTAAGGGCATACTGGGCATGTTTGATCAATTATGTATTTAAAACTTGTAATATGTTAAAAGTATTTTTTTCCATTTATTTATTTATTTATTTTTGTTTCATTAAGAAAACCTTGTTTTCTGTTTTGGCAAGATTTTTCTCTAAATTCATGAAGAACAATGTGGGAAATTAATTTCCCCAAGAAGAAAGTAGCCATAGCTTATCTCACTTTCTAAAATGGGATTTTGACAGTTCTCACACTGTAAATCATGAAACCACTAATTGTCAAGTTTTCAGAGATAGTCCAAGGTTACAGAACTTACTGTAGATACCCCAGCTTCAAAAACTCACTGTACAGACCATGTTTACAAAAACTCACTGTACAGACCATGTTTACAACAGCACACTGCACAGACCATACTTACAAAAATCCACTTTACAGACCATGTTTACAAAAGCGCAGTGTACAGACCATGTTTACAAAATCTCACTGTACAGACCATGTTTAAAAAAACTCACTGTACAGACCATGAGGCTGATTTACCGATTGGCTGCCCCCTGCAGACTCGCGGCCAATCGGGCGCCAGCAGGGGGGTGTCAATCAACCCGATCGTACTCGATCGGGTTGATTTCCGGCGATGTGTGTCCGCCTGCTCAGAGCAGGCGGACAGGTTATGGATCAGCGGTCTTTGTGACCGTGCTTCATAACTGCTGTTTCTGGCGTGTCTGAAGACTCGCCAGAAACACGGCCCTTCAAGCTCCGTACGGAGCTTGATAAATATGGGCCATGGTCTGCACAGTGAGTTTTTGTAAACATGGTCTGTACAGTGTCCTGTTGTAAACATGGTCTGTACAGTTTGCTGTTGTAAACATGGTCTGTACAGTGGATTTTTGTAAACATGGTCTGCACAGTGAGTTTTTGTAAACATGGTCTGTAAAGTGTGCTGTTGTAAACATGGTCTGTACAGTGTGCTTTCGTAAAACATCATCTGCACAGTGAGTTTTTGTAAACATGGTCTATACATTGTGCTTTTGTAAATGTGGTCTGTACAGTGTGCTGTTGTAAACATGGTCTGTACAGTGTGCTGATGTAAACATGGTCTGTACAGTGTGCTGCTGTAAACATGGTCTGTACAGTGTGCTGATGTAAACATGGTCTGTACAGTGTGCTGATGTAAACATGGTCTGTACAGTGTGCTGCTGTAAACATGGTCTGTACAGTGTGCTGATGTAAACATGGTCTGTAAAGTGTGCTGTTGTAAACATGGTCTGTACAGTATGCTTTCGCAAAACATTGTCTGCACAGTGAGTTTTTGTAAACATGGTCTATACATTGTGCTTTTGTAAATGTGGTCTGTACAGTGTGCTGTTGTAAACATGGTCTGTACAGTGTGCTGTTGTAAACATGGTCTGTACAGTGTGCTGATGTAAACATGGTCTGTACAGTGTGCTGCTGTAAATATGGTCTGTACAGTGTGCTGCTGTAAACATGGTCTGTACAGTGTGCTGCTGTAAACATGGTCTGTACAGTGTGCTGATGTAAATATGGTCTGTACAGTGTGCTGCTGTAAATATGGTCTGTACAGTGTGCTGCTGTAAACATGGTCTGTACAGTGTGCTGATGTAAACATGGTCTGTACAGTGTGCTGATGTAGTGTGCTGTTGTAAACATGGTCTGTACAGTGTGCTGCTGTAAACATGGTCTGTACAGTGTGCTGCTGTAAATATGGTCTGTACAGTGTGCTGATGTAAACATGGTCTGTACAGTGTGCTGCTGTAAACATGGTCTGTACAGTGTGCTGCTGTAGTGTAAGCATGGTCTGTACAGTGTGCTGCTGTAAACATGGTATGTACAGGGTGCTGCTGTAAACATGGTCTGTACAGTGTGCCTCTGTAAACATGGTCTGTACAGTGTGCTGTTGTAAACATGGTCTGTACAGTGTGCTGCTGTAAACATGGTCTGTACAGTGTGCTGCTGTAGTGTAAGCATGGTCTGTACAGTGTGCTGCTGTAAACATGGTATGTACAGTGTGCTGCTGTAAACATGGTCTGTACAGTGTGCTGCTGTAAACATGGTCTGTATAGTGTGCTGCTGTAAACATGGTCTGTACAATGTGCTGCTGTAAACATGGTCTGTACAGTGTGCTGCTGTAAACATGGTCTGTACAGTGTGCTGCTGTAAACATGGTCTGTACAGTGTGCTGATGTAAACATGGTCTGTAAAGTGTGCTGTTGTAAACATGGTCTGTACAGTCTGCTGCTGTAAACATGGTCTGTACAGTGTGCTGCTGTAAACATGGTCTGTACAGTGTGCTGTTGTAAACATGGTCTGTACAGTGTGCTGATGTAAACATGGTCTGTACAGTGTGCTGCTGTAAACATGGTCTGTACAGTGTGCTGATGTAAACATGGTCTGTACAGTGTGCTGTTGTAAACATGGTCTGTAAAGTGTGCTGTTGTAAACATGGTCTGTACAGTCTGCTGCTGTAAACATGGTCTGTACAGTGTGCTTCTGTAAACATGGTCTGTACAGTGTGCTGCTGTAGTGTAAGCATGGTCTGTAAAGTGTGCTGCTGTAAACATGGTCTGTACAGTGTGCTGTTGCAAACATGGTCTGTACAGTGTGCTGCTGTAAACATTGTCTGTACAGTGTGCTGCTGTAGTGTAAGCATGGTCTGTACAGTGTGCTGCTGTAAACATGGTATGTACAGTGTGCTGCTGTAAACATGGTCTGTACAGTGTGCTGCTGTAAACATGGTCTGTACAGTGTGCTGCTGTAAACATGGTCTGTACAGTGTGCTGCTGTAAACATGGTCTGTATAGTGTGCTGCTGTAAACATGGTCTGTACAATGTGCTGCTGTAAACATGGTCTGTACAGTGTGCTGCTGTAAACATGGTCTGTACAGTGTGCTGCTGTAGTGTAAGCATGGTCTGTACAGTGTGCTGCTGTAAACATGGTCTGTACAGTGTGCTGATGTAAACATGGTCTGTAAAGTGTGCTGTTGTAAACATGGTCTGTACAGTGTGCTGATGTAAACATGGTCTGTAAAGTGTGCTGTTGTAAACATGGTCTGTACAGTGTGCTGATGTAAACATGGTCTGTAAAGTGTGCTGATGTAAACATGGTCTGTAAAGTGTGCTGTTGTAAACATGGTCTGTACAGTGTGCTGCTGTAAACATGGTCTGTACAGTGTGCTGCTGTAAACATGGTCTGTACAGTGTGCTGCTGTAAACATGGTCTGTACAGTGTGCTGCTGTAAACATGGTCTGTACAGTGTGCTGATGCAAACATGGTCTGTACAGTGTGCTGCTGTAAACATGGACTTCTCCAGATACTCTGCCTCCCGTCCCACTCGCTCTGCTCCTGACGTCCTCCTGTCCTCCTCTCTTGTTACCTCCTCACATTCCCATCTACAATACTTCTCCAGATACCCTCCATTCCATCCCCCTCGATCTGCTCATGACTTCCTCCTCTCTTGTTACCTCCTCTCATTCCCGTCTACAAGACTTCTTCAGACTGGCCCCTAATTTGTGGAACTCTCTGCCTCGCTCTACACAACTCTCCCCTAGTTTTTAAACCTTCAAGCGCTCCTTAAATACTCTGCTGTCCAGGGATGCATATAATATACACAAACATTTATTATCTTAGTTCCTCTCCTCTAGTTATCCCCTTGAACCCCCTTAGCATGTGGGTCTACAAGCCCAGCTTATTGTAGATCCTCTTCATGAGAGATAATATACAACAGTGCAACTCTTGGCAGGGTAATCTATCTCACATAATTATCACCTTGTATATTAGCCCCATGTTTATAGTGCTGCGGAATCTGATGGAGCTCTACAAACAAATGATAGTAGTAATAAATAATAATAATAACGATTTGTACCCGTCCTCAACAAAACTCCATAATACTCAATAGAGCCGCATATATCTTAAATCGGCATCACAAGAAACGCATTCAAAACCTTTCAGTACAAACAAATTAACATGAAAAATAATACACAGAACGACCTAATGTGCAGAGAAGAAAACGCGATAGCAGTTAAAGAGAAATAAATAAAAAGTAAAAACAAGACAACCTGAGATGTGACCGCGAGCCAAGAACCTTCACAGGGGCCAGAGAGTCTATGAACTCTGCATTTGGGCTGAAGTGTAGGCGAAAACTTCAGACTTCACCACTAGACAACCCCAGAACGCCCACAACCAAACCTCAGAGACACTGATCATCCTATCCAATACTTTTGTGAAGATTTGCGGTTTTTGAGGCTTTGCAGTGCAGACGCAGGAGCAAGCCGCAACCACAAATTTAAAGGGATATGAAATCCAAAAATGTTTCCAATTTACTTTTATTATCAAATGTGCTTTGTTCCCATGATATTCTTTGTTGAAGAGCTACTTCGGTAGGAAATAGTGCTGACATCTGGTGCTCTCACAAATGGATGACAGTCTTGCAAAACTGCTGCCATATAGTGCTGCAGACACGTGCACGCTCCTAAGCTTAAGTCCCTGCTTCTCTACAAAAGATACCAAAAGAACGAAGACAATTAGATAATAGAAGTAAATTATGAAAGTTTGGGTAAGGCAGACAGGTTCTGTACTTGAGAGCTACATTTAGCCACCAATCAGCAAGCGCTACCCAGGGTGCTGAATCAAAAATGGGCTGGCTCCTAAGCTTACATTGCTGCTTTTTCAAATAAAGATACCAAGAGAACAAAGACAATTTTATAATAGGAGTAAATTAGACAGTTTCTTGCTCTATCCGAATCATGAACGATACAATTTGTGCTTCATATCCCTTTAAAGCTTGTTGTTGCTATTGTTTAATGTGGGGGATATGATGTCTTGGGTACCTCACGCAGCTATAGACAATAATGGCAGGAACATCCACTAAGGCAACTTAGACATTTAGGTAAAAAATCCTTTGAATAATGAAAAGTAGTTTTTGACTATTCTAAACAGGGGTGTGGAATTGCCTGCATGTGAGGTTTAGGGGGGATTAGCTGAGGATGTATTAGAAACCTTTTAGCTAAATGGATTTCCCAGGGTTAACGAATTGATTAAAAAAAAACCCTTGATAACCCACTTAAAGGGACATTCCGGTCAATATTTAAATACACATAGATGAATTCCATATTTGAATAGAAACATATTTGCAATATACAGGTATTGGCAAAAATGATTCTAGTAAAAGGTATCACTATTTTAGTGTTAAAATTTTTCTCTGCACGTTCATGTGAAGCATAGCTAGATATTCTCAGTGCACCAGCATTTTAAATACTGTAGCTGCTCAGAGCACCAGCGGGGTTTGTATCATGTCCGAAATTAACAAATTGAGTCATTACCAGATGGTACAAACACCTTAGGCTCTCCGAGCAAGTGCTGTGTTTAAAATGCTGGTGCACGGTGCATACTTAAATACACTTTTGAAACAGCTATAGCTTTTATTAGTAGCATTTCTGCTAATACATTTATTTTGCATCTCTTCAGAACTGAAATGCACCCATGTGGATTCCAATTCGGGCTGGAATGTCCCTTTAAGTACCAGAAGACCATTTTGGTCAGTTCTAGGCCAATGTGAGCCTTCTCTCAATAAGCACAAGGGAAATAAATATGGTGCATTTCTCAATAAAGATAAATTGTAATTGTTCGGCCTCCTCCATTGCGCATTTCACCTCTAGTGCACAAGGAATGTTTTCAGCAGATATAGTGGTGAATTTGAATCTTGTCAATAGACCTTATTGGCTGTTTACTTGCTCCCTACAGACCTCTTTGGATATTGGAGTAATCACAATCCAATTAATAAGATCATTTTCATTCACCCATATAATGCATTGAATTTGACAGCGATAACTTTTGCAATACACCTGTGCACAAATAAATATCGTCAACAAAACACACTGAATTGTTACCATTTCTGTTACAGGGAAATAGCGACCGAATAGAGTGACAGTTATCAGCCTCTGCTGGGAGTGACATAGGAACAGTGTAATAGATTTAATAAAAATATAAAGGCCTATCTTGTTTTTCTGATATCAAAAGATTGTAATTAACCCCATTATGTGCGAATGTGACATTCTTCTTTGCTATTTTTCTATACTTTTTATGAAACATTTTGCTAAATTATAAAAGTATATTTATTATGTTTAGTATTACCTTGTGCTATATCTCAGTTCTAATGAGGATTAACAAAGACTCTTGTTTTTATTAATACTAACTGGTTAATATATATTTCTGGAAATCTTTGAACCAATGTGACATTCTGCTTGCGGTTCCCCAGTAAGTGGCACTGTGCCTTTATGGAATAAACAGAACCCGCTGCTGATTTACAGGACAGAGAACTGACTTAACTGACAGAAGCTGTTAAAAGCTGCGGCAGGTTACACAAGATATCATTTTACCATCTGAAGACAGAGGCTTCTTCAATCTGCTGGGGCATGTAAATAGCAAATTGTCAATTTCTGCATAACATGCCATTGGCTTGGCAATAGCTCTAGAGTTTCCCAATTTAGAATGGCTCAGATCTGACCACTCAAGCTATTGAAGTGCGTGGTATTTCCAAGCATAGGGGATCAACATTCCCTGCGGAGGTGTCAGGGGATCTGGTTACCAGCAAGATGGAGGCAAAGCCAGTTCTGCAGAGTGATTTTATACAGACTGCAGGAGATTTAATTAATGCAGCAACTGAAGGATACACACAAGTACTCACAGCTGACAGAGAATATTAGATATCTCTGTAAGCACTTGAGATGAACATAGTGATGGCAAAGTGGAAAAAGATTCAGAACATGAAATGCGTAGAGGTTCATCATCCAAGGATCATATGCTCTGTTACTTATCATGACATGACTGCTGCCCACCTGTGCACCATGATGCAGCTCTCTCTCTATATATATTTATATTTATATATATATATTGCTTTTCTATCAGGGGAAATGGTCAGCACCTAATAAGGAACAATTAGCTTTAAATGTTTTTTCCTTTGCTTCACACCAAGGTCCCTGATCTAAAGCTCTCTGCTCTGGTGAGAATTTTAGAAAAACACATTTTAGCTTGACAGCTGTTTATGTCTCTATGTAGGTTCTATGTGATAAAGAGACAACTACATTACAATATAATGTTTAAAAAAGTCCCCAAAGAATAATAGATTTATATGTGGGTGTGCAGTTAAATGAATACCTGATATCGCTTGCACTATAAGTTGGCTACTTTTTGCAGAGTGTATTTTGGATTTAACAAAATTGTTATTGTTTAAAAAGATAGGCAACGCCTTTACTACCCATTCCCCAGCTTTGCACAACCAACATTGTTATATTAATATACTTTATAACATTTAAACCTCTAAATGTCTGCCTGTATCTAAGCCACTACAGACAGCCTCTTATCACGTTTTTTTTAATAGTTTTTAACATCAAGAGACTGCTAGTTCATGTGGGCCATATAAATAACTGTCACCTAGATTACGAGTTATGCGCGCTATAGGGAATTTAACAAACGCACGTTATTTAACCCTCTATAGCGCTGCCATTACAAGCTTTGAAAGAGCCGGCTTGTGCGTGCAATATGGTTGCATTGAGCTCCATACCGCACACGATACAAGCGCTGTTTTGACGTGCTCATGCACGCTTTCCCCATAGACATCAATGGGAAGAGCGGGCTAAAAAAAAGCCTAACACCTGCGATCGCGGAATGAAAAGCTCCGTAACGCAGCCCCATTGATATCTATGGGAAAAAAAAGTTATGTTTAAACCTTTAACATGAAAACCACGTCTAAACACCTCTAATCTGCCGCCCCCGACATCGCCGACACCTAAATCAAGTTATTAACCCCTAATCTGCTGCTCCCGATATTGCCGCAACCTAAATACATCTATTGACCCCTAATCTGCTGTTCCCGATATCGCTGCCATTAAACTAAAGTTATTAACCCCTATTCCACCGCTCCCCAACATCGCCACTACTAAATAAAGCTATTAAGCCCTAAACCTCTGGTCTCCCACATCACTACCACTAAAAAACCTATTAACCCCTAAACCGCCAGCCCCCCCCATCACAACAATCTAAATTAAACTATTAACCCCTAAACCTAACGCTAACGTAACCCTAACTCTAAAACCCCCTAACTTTAACATAATTAAAATAGAGCTAAATTAAAGTTACAAATTATTAACTAAATAAACCTATTTAAAACTAAATACATACTTACCTGTGAAATAAAACCTAAACTAGCTACAATATAACTAATAGTTACATTGTAGCTAGCTTAGGATTTATTTTTATTTCACAGGTAAGTTTGTATTTATTTTAACTAGGTAGAATAGTTAGTAAATAGTTATTAACTATTTACTAGCTACCTAGTTAAAGTAAATACAAACTTACCTGTGAAATAAAAACTAACCTGCCTTACACTAAAACCTAACATTACAAAAAATAAAAAACACTAAAATTACTAAAAATAAAAAAAACTACCATTAAAAAAAATAACAAACAAAACTATCCAAAACAAAAATTATTCCTATTCTAATACCCTTTAAAACAAAAACAAAAAAAAAAACCCAACCCCCCCCCATCTATAATAAACTACCAATAGCCCTTAAAAGGGCATTTTGTAGGGCATTGCGCCAAAGTTAACAGCTCTTTTGCTAAAAAAAGAAAATCAAGCACCCCATTTAGCTCTTTTTCTTGCCCTTAAAAGGGAATTCAGCTCTTTTATGAAATGCCCAACACCTAATCTAAAAATAAAAACCTACCCCAAAACGAAAAATAAACATTACACAAAATAATAAACGAATTATCAAAAATAATAAAAAATATTCCTATTCTAATACCCATTTTAAAAAAAAAACACCCCAAAATAAAAAACCTAATCTAGAATAAACTTTAAATTAAACAGCTCTTTTACCTGAAAAAAAAAATACAAAGTCCCACTAACATTTCAAACCCCCCCCAAACCCACAAAATAAAAAAAAACTATCTAAAAAACATAATCTACCCATTGCCCTGAAAAGGGCATTTGTATGGGCATTGCCCTTAAAAGGGCATTTAGCTCTTTTGCATTGCCCTGAAAAGGGCATTTAGCTCTTTTACGAGAAGCCCAAACCCTAAACTAAAAAAAAAGCACCCAAAAAAACCTTTAAAAAAACCTAACACTAACCCCTATTTAGGTACTCACAGTTTTTTGAAGTCCCACTTGAAGGATCTTCTTCCCGGCGGCTCCATCTTCATCCAGACGGCATCTTCATTCAGGCGGCTTCATCTTCATCCATCGCGGGACCTGCATCTTCTTCATCCCTGCGGAGGCGGAGCGGTCGATGCGCGGAGGCGAAGGTCCAAGACAGAAGTCCAGTTTGATTCAAATCAGCCAATAGAATGAGAGCTGCTTAAATCCTATTTGCTGATTTGAACAGCCAATAGGATTTTAGCAGCCCTAATTCCTATTGGCTGATTCAAATTTTTCAGCCAATAGAAAGGCAATGGTGCCCCCAGTATAAAAGGGGTACCTTGCATTTCAATCCTCAGTGTGCGGCGGATGATCGCATGAAGAGGACCTCCACATTGGATTTAAAACTTTTTTGGGTGTTTTTTTTGTAGTTTAGAGGTTGGACTTTTCGTAAAAGAGCTAAATGCCCTTTTAAGGGCAATGCCCATACAAATGCTCTTTTCAGGGCAATGGGTAGCTTAGGTTTTTGTTAGAGTTAGGTTTTTTATTTTGGGGGGTTGGTTGGTGGGTTTTACTGTTGGGGGGGGTCTTTGTGTTTCTTTTTCAGGTAAAAGAGCTGTTTAACTTAGGGAGCGGCGGAATATGGGTTATTAACTTAAGTATAGTGGGGCGATGTGGCCATACAACAGATTAGGGGTTAATAATATTTAAATAGTGTTTGCAATGCGGGAGGGCGGCGGTTTAGGGGTTAATAACTTTATTATAGTGGTGACGATGTCGGGGAGAGGTGGAATAGGGGTTAATAAATGTTATTAGTGGCGGCGATGTCGGGAGCGGCAGACAAGGGGTTAATAAGTTTAATATAGTGTTTGCGATGCGGGAGGGCCTCGGTTTATGGGTTAATAGGTAGTTTATGGGTGTTAGTGTACTTTGTAACACTTTAGTTATGAGTTTTATGTAACAGTTTTGTAGCGTAAAACTCATAACTACTGCTCTCAGATGGCGGTACGGATCTTATCGTTATGCGCTATGAAAGCCCCGTGAAAAAACGTGTGCGGGACTGACGTTGCATTACAGGCTAAAAGGCTTGCGGTACAGCTATACCGACAAGACTCCTAATGGCTGCGGTGCTGTTTTAACGCTGAAATTACCATTTTTTTAGCGTTAAAACATGAACGCACAACTTGTAATCTAGCTGTGTGTGCTCTCTGCACTAATTGGCTTAAATGCAAGTCAATAGATAATAAACAAGAGAAGACTTACACGGTATATAATACAAGATAATTACAGAGGTAAAAAGTATATTATTATAACTGTGTTGTTTATGCAAAACTGGGGAATGGGTAATAAAGGGATTATCTATCTTTTTAAACAATAAAAACGTTGGAGCTGACTGTCCTTTTAACTCCCCACCTAATTCAGTGTTCCCTCTAAGGCCAGTTTTGTGTGCGGCCCAGCAGTGAAACAGTGAATAAGGGAACCACACCTTGCAGTCTGATTTGTGTAGTGTTTGCTAATTGCTCTAATTAACTGTTTCACTGCTGGGAACACTGCTTGTAATACAAGCGCTATTAGGGGTCGATTTATCAAAGGCTTTGCTAGCCTTCGCCCCCCTCTACGACTGCAGGTTATCACAAGAGAACCTGTGGTTCGTATTTATGAAGCAGCGTTCATTAAACAAAATTGCATTCTTGTGCAATGCTGATTTCCGGCAGCAGAATTCAGCCCTCCAGAGGCGAGCTGCGGCAGACGGGCGCTTGTATACGCCCCTGTCTGCCGTAGCTTGATAAATCAACCCCTTAGTATTAGCAGATGTTTTCAGCCCCTGAGCCTACCTAGGTATGCTTTCCAACAAAGAATACCAAGGGAATGAAGCAAATTAGATGTAAATTATAGTAAGTAGTAGTAAATTGGAAAGTTGTTTAAAAGTGTTCATTTTACCTGAATCATAAAAGAAAAAGTTTAGATTTTATGCCCCTTTAAATTCCATATGTTTAAAAATGTTTAGGAAACACGACAGCCCAGATTACAAGTGGAGCTCTATTGATAGGGCAGGGTTTGCTATCAATATCGCTGGACGGTGCTAGGATTAGCGCAAATTGATAATGAAATCACAAAACACATGTAAAACATATTCAAATAAAGTAGTACACTCATATATACACATATTAAATATAAAATAAAAGTTTAATATTGAAAAAAATGTATAAAAAGGGTTTTAAAAAAAATAATAAAATTAATAATTATATAAAAAAAATAATAATTCAGAATTCTGACCTAGCAGCATGCTTCACAGTGATTGTTGGATCAGCGAAGTAGCTCTCATTCATATTTATACTTAAAGGGAAAGTCTTCTTGAAAATGTTTATTTAAAAAAAAAAATAGATTTCCCTTTATTACCCATTCCTCAGTTTTGCATACCCAACACTGTGATATTAATACACTTTTTACCTCTGTAATTACCTTGTATCTAAGCTTCTGTAAACTGCCTCCTTATTTCGGGTTCTTTAGACAGACTTGCATTTTAGCCAATCAGTGCTGACTCTTAAATAACTACATAGGCGCGTGCACAATGTTATCTATAAGGCACACATGAACTAGCGATGTCTAACTGTCACAAACTGTCAAAATGCACTGATATAAGAGGCCATTTTCAAAGGGTTAGACATGAGTTGGAGCCTACCTAGGTTTAGCTTTCAAAAAAGTAAACCAAAAGAACAAAGAAAATTTGATGATAAAAGTAAATTGGAAAGTTGTTTAAAATTGCTTGCCCAATCTGAATCATGAAAGTTTAATTTTGACTTTACTGCCCCTTTAATTAGTACAGTACAGAAGATAACATATGTGTGTATATCTATAAAGCTTTTTCAAGGGATGTGACCCTAAACCACAAAACAATACAACTTTTACTAACAAAGGGTTCGATTTCTGAACCACAGTCGGTAGTCACTTTGATTTTCCAGTGAGCAGAGTATGCTTCTGCCTGTGAATTTATTAATCCCTTTTAATAGCGATGCTAAGATGTGACGTGTGTAATTAACCATAGAGATGTGTGTCTCATTGATTTTTAATTTATGTTTAAATAATTTTTATTAAAAAAAGATTTTTAACACTTTAAATTTCACATACAACATAAATTGTACCTCAATCCCCCTTGTCAAAATACAACACAAAAAAAAAACTTTGAGGTGTTTCAGTACAAATGACAATATTCCTTTTATAAAAATACAACGTACCTGTCGATGGGGAAAATAAAAAAAAAGAAAAAGAGAAAAAGGGGGGGGGGGGGGGCGGCGGAGAACAAAGGGTGGGGGGAGGAATTATCCAGAAACTCAGTGACAACCATTTATGATTGATTATCTTATTTTTTCCTTACAATAAATCACGATGCCCTATCGAAGGTGTTAGTCAGTTAGCCCACTCTTAGAGTATGCTGCTTTACTTGTCCAGTAGTACCATATCTTATTGAACAAATCTCTATTGTTTAATATGTCAGCTGCAGACTCATACATAGTGTAGGTGTACTGCATTTTGTTATATATCTCTGGCCATGTGGGGGGTACCCACTTTCCAATACTTTGCGATGCAGGTCCTCGTGACCGTACATAAAATTCTAATAAAGGTGTTGAGGTGTCTATGGAACTTATCTATGTATTCATGTAGTAGTTCAGACCTAGATTTTCTCAAATTTGATAATATACTGCAGGATTCTTTAGCCAGTGGTAAACAGGTAATTATGGAAAATAAACACTAAATTTATAAGAGATAAAACCGATTATCTAAAAAACTCTGTTTATATCTGGAGCAGAAAACAAAGTTTTGATTATAGACGTAGTTTACCACAGTCTAAAAATCGCAGAGGGAATCGTAGAAACAGAAGTAGACAGTCTGAACAAGTCACTTTTTCGGACAGTGATACTGATAGATCCTCTGATGAAAATGCATCTGGTATGGAGGATAACACTAGCACAATTACCTATGCTAACACTATTTCTAATCTACAATCAGGTATTTTGAGAAATACACAAACCTCTGCTATTATGACTCCCATACCATCAAACCAGGGGCTAGACCTAAAGAAAAAAACAATTCTTCTAATATGAGCTCTAAATATATTCCCACTGGTACATCTACTGAGCCTACTGGTATTTATACAGTGAATTACAATATACAAGAACAGTCAATATTGGATCAGGTTTTTCCCTTGGCTCAGCTACCGCAGGGAGTGGGAGGGACACATGCGACCAATCAAGTCAACCAAGAGAGGTATCAATTGAGAGGCAATCGCACCCAGACGAAATACAAATAAATAATGTTATTAATCTATCATCAGTTAAATTAACTAGGGATCAAATAGATTTATTAGGCCTAGGATTAGGCTTTGCACTTACAGCTCAATTTGACCTGTTTCAAACGATGATAGATATCAATCGCCTTATTGGTAACATTACTCTCAAAAAATATTACTCTGATTTACCATCATCCCATGTGGAAGTTGTAAGTGATCCCACTGTTCCTATACCCGAGTTTCAGGCGTTTGCAGAAGTCTGTGATGTCATCTCGCTTCAGAATCTGGCATCTGAAATTGAGACCATCTCGGTTATGTGAATAGTGGAACCTCTTTCAAAAATAAATCCAGATTTTATCCCATTCACACTAGAGGCCCTGTTGTACAGATATTTCATTCTCGAGTTGAGGCTGATCTGCAAATTTTGAAAAATAATTCAGACAAACTTACACATAATCTGCCCAAAAGACAACAGGATCTTAGGTCCCTACAACAGAATGATAATCTAGTCATACGCCCGGCAGATAAAGGGGGTACTATTGTAGTCATGAATCGTGCTGATTATGTATCTGAAGCTTTATGACAATTAAATAACCCGCTAGATTATTCTACTTTGGACAGAAACCCTACAAGTGACTATAGGAGACTTTTGGTGGACATTTTGGATGATGGTGTTGAACATGGATTTCTTGATGAAAATACTGCATCCTTTCTCAATGTTACTTGTCCCAACATCCCCATGTTCCACCTTTTTCCAAAGGTCCACCAGCTATTGCACAGAGTTAAAAGAAAATTGGGGATTTACATATACAACTTGTTTGCAAGTTTAGAAATATAGTGGTGCACCACTCTTTATGTTGCGGTAGTATCTGAATAGCTGATATATTACCAATCCACCTTATTATTTTGGTACAAAAGGTTTGACTGTTTGCACACAAAACAAAGTAAAGTCACACTTTACACTGGTAATATATCAGCTATTCAGCTACTACCGCAACATAAAGAGTGGTGCACCACTATATTTCTAAACTTGCAAACAAGTTGTTTATGTAAATCCCCAATTTTCTTTTAACTCTATGCAATAGCATTTTTAAAGTATTGAAATACTTGCCTTTACTCTTTTAGTTCTTAAATATTTAAGACCGGTCATAAAATTAGGATTTTACCTATGTGTTTATTGAAATAAATGTGTTTGTATTTTATAACAAATTTGCTTTATTGATTTCATAATATATTCAAACAACATTTGCCTATATCAGTGACACATTCCCTGCTGCTGTTTAGCACAATCGAACCAATTCAGGATTTTACCTATGTGTTTATTGATATAAATCTGTTTGTATTTTATCACTTATTAGCTTTATTGATTTTATATATTTGCCTATACCAGTGACACATCCCCTGCTGCTGCTAGCGCACTCTCACCAATTTATATATTTCTTGGAACTTCGCATTTATCCCTATTTATCTTATATCCCGAGGTAACTGAAAAGTTGTCCAGTAGTGCATATAAATATGGCATTTTCAGCGTTTAAACAGCACTGTAGCCATTACAAGTGTTGTCGGTATAGGTGTACCACACACCTTTTAACCTGCAATGCAACGTCAGTACCGCACTCGTAAAAATTAAGTTTTTTCATGGGATTCCCATAGCGCCGGTATAATGAGTTTTGCGGTGAGGCTAAAAAGTGAGCGTTACAGCGTATAACGACACGATACGCACCACCATCTAAAGTCAGCAGTTATGAGTTTTATGCTACAAAGCTGTAGCATAAAACTCATAACTAAACTGCTACAAAGTATACTAAACACCCATAAACTACCTATTAACCCCTAAACTGAGGTCCCCCCGCATTGCAAACACTATAATAAACTCATTAACCCCTAATCTGCCGCTCCCGACATTGCCGCCACTAATAAAATGTATTAACCCCTATTTCGCAGATCCCCAACATCGTCGCCACTATAATAAACATATTAACCACTAAACCGCCGCCCTTCTGCATCGCAAACACTATTTAAATATTATAAACCCCTAATCTGCCGTCCACCCACACCACCGCTATAATAAACCTATTAACCCCTAAACCGCAAGCCCCCCACAACGAAATAAACTAAAACTAACACCTTATCTAATAGCCCTGTCAAAATAAAAAAGCCCCCCCCCCAAATAAAAAAACCCTAGCCTACGATAAACTACCAATGGCCCTTAAAAGGGCCTTTTGTGGGGCATTGCCCCAAAGAAATCAGTTCTTTTACCTGTAAAAAAAATACAAACCCCCCAACAGTAAAACCCATCACCCAACCAACCCCCCCAAATAAAAAAAAACTATCTAAAATAACCTAAGCTAAACATTGCCCTGAAAAAAAGGCATTTTGCTCTTTTACATTGCCCAAACCCTAATCTAAAAAAAAACCCCACCCAAAAAAAACCTTAAAAAAACTCTAACCCCCAACGATCCACTTACAGTTGTTGAAGTCCCGTTTAAAGGATCCATCCAGCCGGCGAAGTCATCATCCATGTGGCAAGAAGTCTTCATCCAGGCGGCCTCTTCTATCTTCATCCAGCCGGCGAAGTCCTCATCCATGCAGCAAGAAGTCTTCATCCAGACGGCCTCTTCGATCTTCATCCAGCCGGCTCGGAGCGGGTCCATCCTGAAGACATCTGGCGCAGAGCATCCTCTTCATACGGTCCTGCCGTATAATGATTCTTCATAGCAAGTGACGCAATCCAAGATGGCGTCCCTTGCATTCCTATTGTTCTAATGAGCCAATAGAATGAGAGCTCAATCCTATTGGCTGAGACATTACTAAGGGTTGAGAGCCTGAAACGTAGTCTTGTATTTTGTACCTGCTCCTGGTGAAAAGGAATAAAGAAAATTTGATATAATTGGTTGTGCTGCCTTTCTTTGGAACTTTTGCTGTTAGATTAGGTGTAATTATTTTTTATTTTGGATGATTTTGTTCTTTATTTTGTGTAATGTATATTTTTAGGGGGTGTTTTATTTTTTGTAGCAAAAGAGCTGTCTAACTTAGGGCAATGCCCTACAAAAGGCCCTTTTAAGGGCCCCCCAAAATTTATTCTAGATTCGGCTTTTTTTATTTTGGGGTGTTTTTTTAAGGGTATTAGAATAGGAGTATTCTTTATTTCTTTGGATAATTTAGTTGTTTTTTGTAATGGTAGGCTTTTTATTTTTGTAATGTTAGTGCAAGGCAGCTTAGGTTTTATTTCACAGGTAAGTTTGTATTTATTTTAGCTAGGTAGTTAATAAATAGTTAATAACTATTTACTAACTAGTCTACCTAGTTAAAATAAATACAAATTTACCTGTGAAATAAAAATAAAACCTAAGCTAGCTACAATATAACTATTAGTTATATTGTAGCTAGCTTAGGTTTTATGTCACAGGTAAGTATGTATTAAGTTTTAAATAGGTATTATTTAGTTAATAATTGTAAATTTTATTTAGATCTATTTTAATTATTTTAAAGTTAGGGAGTGTTAGAGTTAGGGTTAGAGGTTAATAGTTTAATTTAGGTTGTTGCGATGTGGGGGGCTGGCGGTTTAGTGGTTAATAGGTTTATTTAGTTATTAATTGTAAGTTTAATTTAGATCTTTTTTAATTATGTTAAAGTTAGGGGGTGTTAAGCTTAGGGTTACATTAGGGTTAGGGTTATGTTAGGGTTAGGGTTACGTTAGGGTTACGTTAGGGTTATGGTTTAATTTAGGTTGTTGCGATGTGGGGGGCTGGCTGTTTAGGGGTTAATAGTGGTTGATTAGTGGTAGTGATGTGGGAGGCCAAAGGTTTAGGGGTTAATAGCTTTATTTAGGTGGCGGCGATATCAGGAGCGGCGGAATAGGGGTTAATAACTTTAGTATAGTGTCAGTGATATCAGGAGCGGCAGATTAGGGGTTAATAATTTTATTTAGGTGGCGGAGATATCGGGAGCTGCAGATTAGGGATTAATAACTGTAGGCAGGCATCAGCGATGTCAGGGGCAGCAGATTAGGGGTGTTTAGACTCAGGGTTTATGTTAGGGTGTTAGGTTTAAACTGTAGTTTCTTTTTCCCCATAGACATCAATGGGGCTGCGTTACGGAGCTTTTGTTTCCGCGATTGCAGGTGTTAGACTTTTTTTTGCTGGCTCTCCCCTTTGATGTCTATGGGGAAAGCGTGCACAAGCACGTCAAAACACTGCTGCTTTTGTGTGCGGTATGGAGATCAACGCAGCCATATCGCCCGCACAAGCTGTTTTTTTTTTTAAACTTGTAATAACAGCGCTATAGGGGGTTAAATAACGCAACTTTTGTGGCATTTTTTACTTTCCCTATAGTGCTCAAAACTCGTAATCTAGGTATGTATTAGTTATTGTGGTGGGGGATTGCGGTTGACAGGTAGATAGATATTGCGCATGCATTAGGTGTTAGTTTATATTTTCAGGCAGTTACGGGAGTTACGGTGCCTTTGTGTGGAGAGGTGAAAACGGAGTAAAATTTCTCCATTTTCACCACGTAAGTACTTGCGCTGAGTATTGGATACCGATTTGCGACCCGGTCCCATGTTAGCTTATGGGAGTAAAAGTTGCGGCAGACAAGTGAAATATACGTGCCGCATTTATATGCAGCACTGTATATTGGATACCAAAACCGTGTAAAAAAACATCCGCTTTGTGGGCGACGCCACATATGTAATGGAGCCCCAGGAATGTGAGGCTTAAGAGCTGGCCCATTTTTGGTTGAGAACCTGGGTTATGCTTGCTTATTGGTTTGCAAAATGTAGCCACCAATAAGCAAGCGCTATCCAGGGTGCTGAACCTAAAATGAGCCAGCTCCTAAGCTTTAAATTCCTGCTTTTTAAATAAAGATAACAAGAGAAAAATTGATAGTAGGAGTAAATTAGAAAATTGCTGCTCTATCTGAACCAGGAAAGAAAAAATGTGGTTTTAGTGTCCCTTTAAATTGAACAGGAAGTGTTTGTATCTTTTGGGTACTCAGTAATAAGTGAAAAAGTGTTGCCTGCAGTTTAGCAAATCCTTTTAGCTGTTGTGCCTGCAGTTTAGCAAATCCTTTTAGCTGTTGTGCCTGCAGTTTAGCAAATCCTTTTAGCTGTTGTGCCTGCAGTTTAGCAAATCCTTTTAGCTGTTGGATTCAATAAGTGCCCCATAAATGGTCGTTAATGGAATATGAAGCGCAAAGTTAAACGTTCATCATTCAGTTAGAGCAGAAATTTTAAACAAATTTCCAATGTAATTCTATTATTAAAATGCGCACACTCTTTTTATATACACAATTTGAGCTAGATTACAAGTAGCGTGCTAACTGTTGTGCGCAAGCGTTATCGGTTTTATCGTGCCTGTTTGAAAGTAAACGCAACTGCTTGAGCGCAATTTAATTTAACGTGCATCCTCAGAGCTCTGGTAGTACAGTTTTTCACATAACATTATTTTTTTTTTAAAAAATGCATTAAAAAGGGCTCAGGTGTTAGAAAACAATGGGTTTTAACAAAGTGATACATACATTCATGTCTAAATATGTCTATGTATGTCTATATATATTCTCTGGCAGAATTTATGATTTCTTGGCCATTTTTCAGAATGATAACACAAAAACTTTTCTTTCACTCATGGTTAGTGTTTGGCTGAAGCCATTTATTATCAATCAACTGTGTTTACTCTTTTTAAATCATAATGACAACAGAAACTACCCAAATGACCCTGATTAAAAGTTTACATACCCTGGTGATTTTGGCCTGATAACATGCACACAAGTTGACACAAAGGGGGTTAAATGTCTATTAAAGGTAACCATTCTCACCTGTGATCTGTTTGCTTGTAATTAGTGTGTGTGTATAAAAGGTCAATGAGTTTCTGGACTCCTGACAGACCCTTGCATCTTTCATCCAGTGCTGCACTGACGTTTCTGGATTCTGAGTTATGGGGAAAGAAAAAGAATTGTCAAAGGATCTGTGGGAAAAAGGTAGTTGAACTGTATAAAACAGGAAAGGGATATAAAAAGATATCCAAGGAATTGAGAATGCAAATCAGCAGTGTTCAAACTCTAATCAAGAAGTGGAAAATGTGGTGTTCTGTTTGATAACATACTACATTCATCTTGCCATCAATTCTGACCAAATTTCCTGTGCCTTTGTAGCTCACACATCCCCAAAACATCAGCAATCCACCTCCGTGTTTCACAGTAAGGAATTGTGTACCTTTCATCATAGGCCTTGTTGACTCCTCTCCAAATGTAGCATTTATGGTTGTGGCCAAAAATCTCAATTTTGGTTTTATCACTCCAAATGACTTTGTGCCAGAAGGTTTGAGGCTTGTCTCTGTGCTGTTTGGTGTATTGTAAGCGGGATACTTTGTGGTATTTGCGTAGTAATGGCTTTCTTCTGGTGACTCGACCATGCAGCCCATCTTTCTTCAAGTGCCTCCTTATTGTGCATCTTGAAACAGCCACACCACATGTTTTCAGAGAGTCCTGTATTTCACCTGAAGTTATTTGTGGGTTTGTCTTTGCATCCTGAACAATTTTCCTGGCAGTTGTGGCTGAAATTTTAGTTGGTCTACCTGACCGTGGTTTGGTTTCAACAGAACCCCTCATTTTCCACTTCTTGATTAGAGTTTGAACACTGCTGATTTGCATTCTCAATCCCATGGATATCTTTTTATATCCCTTTCCAGTTTTATACAGTTCAACTACCTTTTCCCGCAGATCCTTTGACAATTCTTTTGCTTTCCCCATGACTCAGAATCCAGAATCGTCAGTGCAGCACTGGATGAAAGATGCAAGGGTCTGTCAGGAGTCCAGAAACTCAATGACCTTATATACGCACACACTAATTACAAGAAAACAGATCACATGTGAGAATGGTTACCTTAAATAGCCATTCAAACCTCTTTGTGTCAACTTGTGTGCATGTTATCAGGCCAATATCACCAGGGTATGTAAACTTTTGATCAGGGTCATTTGAGTAGTTTCTGTTGTCATTATGATTTAAAAAGAGTAAACACAGTTGATTAATAATAAACACTAACCATGAGTGAAAGAAAAGTTTTTGTGCTAGCATTCATATTCTCTGAAAAATGGCCAATAAATAATAAATTCTGCCAGGGTTTGTAAACTTATGAGCTCAACTGTATATATATATATATATATATATATATATATATATATACTCTCCAAAAAGCAGGCAGTACTACTGATCCGGGGTGCTTGGGTGCACTCTGTCCTTGTACTTTTTGTTGTATAACATTGACAAAGGCACAATGCAGTGCCGAAACGTTTGTTTTTTAAACTGATGTAATAAATTCTAGTTTTACTGCAAAGACCAGTGGGCTGCCTGCTTTTTGGAGAGTATTGTTATGGTATTAGCAGAGCACCGTGGCATTATTTAAGTATGATTGTGCAATCCTATCTATGACTTTGTATATATATATATATATATATATATATATATATATATATATATATATATATATATATATATATATATACCAAGATGGATGAGCCCAGCACACTTTAAAAGTTCCAACAACTGTGGTGCTCTTCAAAACAAATGATAGTGCTGCAGATTAAGGAAAAGCACTCCTCCGGATTTAGTCAAATACAAACATTTATTAGTATAAACGTTTTCTTGGTTGCCCCCATCCTCATATGTACCTGAGGACGGGGGCAACCCCGAAAACTTTATACTAATAAATATTTATATTTGACTAAATCCAAGGACGGGGGGAACCCTGAAAACGTTTATACTAATAAATGTTTATATTCGACTAAATCCGGAGGACGGGGGCAACCACGAAAACGTTTATACTAATAAATGTTTATATTTGACTAAATCCGGAGGAGTGCTTTTCCTTAATCTGCAGCACTATATATATATATATATATATATATGTATATGTATACTGGATATATATATATATATATATATATATATATATATATATATATATATATATGCTTATATGTGTGTACATATGTATTTATATGTGTATATATGTATTTATATGTTTATATGTGCATATATGTATTTACAGACATTTATACCTAAAACATATGTACGCACATATAAACATATAGATATATATAAGTGCATTGGAGCGCTTTGCAGATAAGTAGATGAAAACATAAAATCATATTTATACAATATTTATATTTAATAAAGTGTTATACTGCGTATGTACTGTAAATATTTTAAATTCTAATGTTCTAAATATGTTCTAAATACTTATAAATAGATTTTCCATATACAGTATATCTATCTGTATATATCTATACCTATATATATAATCATGTATATAGGTATAGATAGTTATTGTACCAAAATATCAACGGATATAAATAGAAATATATATTAAATAGAAGATAATCTTCTATGTGAAGAGCATTGGAATGTGAAGTATTAATATTTTCATGTCGGGTTAGCGCACTTGAGAAAATGTGTTCGGGTTAGCGCGCGAGCAGGTGTTTTTTTTCACTTTTTTTGCTCTATTGACTTCTATGGGGGAATTTGTTATTGTGGTTGTTATTTTCTAACTTCTGCTTCTTGCGCATGTCGGGTTAGAGCGCAAGTGTTTTTTTTTTACTTTCACTTTGTAATACACGCATTGCCCGACACGCACACAAAACTTACTTCTAACGGAATTAGCAGACGAGTGGGAGCCATAAATTGTGCTCCACTCATAATTTATCCCTGTGTCAGGCACCTGTTTCTACTGAGCATGTGCAAGAATTTACAGTATATACGTATATGCATTTTGTGATTGGCTGATGTTGTTACATAAAGCAGGGGAAGGAAAATAGAACTCATTTTTGTCAGAAAAAATCTGCTACTCATTTGAAATTCAGACTCGAAAGTGCTGTGAGGCGGTGATATATTCAAAGGGGATCCGATGTGATGTCGAAAATACTGGCGAAATATTCAAAAGTATAGACATTAATGTTTAAAGGCAGCATCGTAGAGGGGTATTTTACTATACATCGCATTGGCACAGACATTGTTGATGAAGTAAAGGATCCCTTTTAAATATGTAGCACGAAGCCTAATAACTATACCTATGTACCCCTAAACTGCCATAACCCACTGCAAACTAACCTACACTACTTAACCCCTAAACCGTCATAACCCACTGCAAACTAACCTTATACTACTTAACCCCAAAACTGCCATAACCCACTGCAAACTAACCTTACACTACTTAACCCCTAAACTGCCATAACCCACTGCAAACTAACCCTACACTACTTAACCCCTAAACTGCCATAACCCACTGCAAACTAACCCTACACTACTTAACCCCTAAACTGCCATAACCCACTGCAAACTAACCCTACACTACTTAACGCCTAAACTGCCATAACCCACTGCAAACTAACCTACACTACTTAACCCCTAAACTGCCATAACCCACTGCAAACTAACCTTACACTACTTAACCCCTAAACTGCCATAACCCACTGCAAACTAACCCTACACTACTTAACCCCTAAACTGCCATAACCCACTGCAAACTAACCCTACACTACTTAACCCCTAAACTGCCATAACCCACTGCAAACTAACCCTACACTACTTAACCCCTAAACCGCCAATAGCCCACCACAATAAACTTCCTAACCTATTAACCCCTATGCTGCTAATAGCCCACTGCAATAAACTTCCTAACCTATTAACCTCTATACCGCCAATAGCCCACTGCAATAAACTTCCTAACCTACTAACCCCTACTAAGCCCACCGTAATAAACTTCCAAATCTATAAACCCCTATGCCCCCAATAGCCACCACAATAAACTTCCTAACCTATTAATCCCTATACCGCCAATAGCTCACTGCAATAAACTTTCTAACCTATTAACCCCTATACTGCCAATAGCCACCGCAATAAACTTCCTAACCTATTAACCCCTATACCACCAATAGCCCACAGCAATACACTTCCTAACCTATTAACCCCTATACCGCCAATAGCCTACGGCAATAAACTTCCTAACCTATTAAACCCTATACCGCCAATAGCCTACGGCAATAAACTTCCTAACCTATTAAACCCTATACCGCCAATAGCCTACGGCAATAAACTTCCTAACCTATTAAACCCTATACCGCCAATAGCCTACGGCAATAAACTTCCTAACCTATTAACCCCTATCCTGCCAATAGCCCACCGCAATAAATTTCCTAACCTATTTACCCCTATCCTGCCAATAGCCCACAGCAATACACTTCCTAACCTATTAACCCCTATACCTCCAATAGCCCACAGCAATACACTTCCTAACCTATTAACCCTTAAACCACCAATAGCCTAAGGCAATAAACTTTCTAACCTATTAACCCCTATACCGCCAATAGCCCACTGCAATAAACTTCCTAACCTATTAACCCCTAAACCGCCAATAGCCAACCACAATAAACTTCCTAACCTATTAACCCCTATCCTGCCAATAGCCCACAGCAATACACTTCCTAACCTATTAACCCCTATACCGCCAAAAGCCCACAGCAATAAACTTCCTAACCTATTAACCCCTAAACCGCCAATAGCCTACGGCAATAAACTTCCTAACCTATTAACCCCTATACCGCCAATAGCCCACTGCAATAAACTTCCTAACCTATTAACCCCTATACCGCCAATAGCCTACGGCAATAAACTTCCTAACCTATTAACCCCTATACCGCCAATAGCCCACTGCAATAAACTTCCTAACCTATTAACCCCTACTAAGCCCACCGTAATAAACTTCCTAACCTATTAACCCCTATACCGCCAATAGCCCACTGCAATAAACTTCCTAACCTATTAACCCCTATACCGCCAATAGCCCACTGCAATAAACTTCCTAACCTATTAACCCCTATACCGCCAATAGCCCACTGCAATAATCTTCCTAACCTAACTACTTAACCTCTAAACTGACAAGGCCAGAAAGGCAGATTCTCGTCGATCTGTCGATGCTTTGAATATTGGGGTCTAAGTGCTTTTGCGTTGTCTTCATATTATGCATCTGTTGTTTATGCAATTCTACTGTAGTTAATAGTCATTTAAGTACTGAGAATTCGGATTGTGATTGGTAAAACAGGACTGGCCTATATTAAGTAAAGGACCATTTCCTACCGAAATGGTAGTGTAAAATGTGTAGCTGAAAATAACTGATCTGGTTACGTTGAAATTGAAAAGTGTCTGATTGCAGCCATTTACGTGCTGATAATTATCACTGTATGTACATATATATGTGCTTTTTATTAGAACTGTGCCTGTTATATTCTGTTATGTTCCTATTGGACAACAATAATAACATTGTTCCTTTAAAGAAGACTAAGGACCTAATCCTAGGTAATGAACTTTCAATGATATACACCGAGATTACGAGTTTTGCGGTAACAGGGGTGCGTTACTAACAAGCATTTTTTTTAACGCTCCCTTAAGACTGGTATTACAGGCTTTTTTAAACCCGGCATTAGCCGCAAATAGGTGAGCGTAGAGCAAAATTTAGCTCCACATCTCACCTCAATACCAGCGTTGCTTACGGTAGCGGTAAGCTGGCTAAACGTTCTGGTGCACAATATCCCAATAGGAAACAATGGGGCAGATTCAGCTGAAAAAAAAACTAACACCTGCAAAAAAGCAGCGTTCAGCTCCTAACGCAGCCCCATTGATTCCTATGGGGAAACACTTTTTATGCCAACACCCTAACATAAACCCCGAGTCTAAACACCCCTAATCTTACACTTATTAACCCCTAATCTGCCGCCCCGACATCGCCGACACCTGCATAATATTATTAACCCCTAATCTGCCGCTCCGGACACCGCCGCCACCTACATTATCCCTATGAACCCCTAATCTGCTGCCCCCAACATTGCTGACACCTACATTATATTTATTAACCCCTAATCTGCCCCCCAATGTCACCACAACGTTTATATTTATTTTACAGGCAACTTTGTATTTATTTTAACTAGGTAGAATAGTTATTAAATAGTTATTAACTATTTAATAGCTACCTAGTTAAAATAAGTACAAATTTACCTGTAAAATAAATCCTAACCTAAATTACAATTACACCTAACACCACACTATCATTAAATTAATTACATAAACTAACTACAATTAACTACAATTAAATTAAATAAACTAAAGTACAAAAAAAAACCACACTAAATTACAGAAAATAAAAAAATAATTACAAGAATTTTAAACTAATTACACCTAATCTAATCCCCCTAATATCCCTATGAACCCCTAATCTGCTGCCCCCAACATTGCCGACACCTACATTATATTTATTAACCCCTAATCTGCCCCCCAATGTCGCCACAACGTACCTACATTTATTAACCCCTAATCTGCCGCCCCCATCGTTGCCGCTACTATATTAAATTTATTATCCCCTAAACCTAAGTCTAACCCTAAGTCTAACACCCCCCTAACTTAAATATAATTTAAATAAAATGAAATAAAATTACTACAATTTAATAAATGAATCCTATTTAAAACTAAATATTTACCTATAAAATAAACCCTAAGCTAGATACAATATAACTAATAGTTACATTGTAGCTAGCTTAGGGTTTTTATTTATTTTACAGGCAACTTTGTATTTATTTTAACTAGGTAGAATAGTTATTAAATAGTTATTAACTATTTAATAGCTACCTAGTTAAAATAAGTACAAATTTACTTGTAAAATAAATCCTAACCTAAATTACAATTACACCTAACACTACACTATCATTAAATTAATTACATAAACTAACTACAATTAACTACAATTAAATAAAATAAACTAAAGTACAAAAAAACCAAACACTAAATTACAGAAAATAAAAAAATAATTACAAGAATTTTAAACTAATTACACCTAATCTAATCCTCCTAATAAAAATAAAAAAGCCCCCCAAAATAATAAAATTCCCTACCCTATACTAAATTACAAATAGCCCTTATAAGGGCTTTTTTGCGGGGCATTGCTCCAAAGTAATCAGCTCTTTTACCTGTAAAAAAAATACAATACCCCCCCAACATTAAAACCCCCCACCCACACTCCCAACCCTACTCTAAAACCCACCCAATCCCCCCTTAATAAAACTTAACACTACCCCCTTGAAAATCACTCTACCTTGAGCCATCTTCACCCAGCCAGGCACAAGTGGTCCTCCAGAGGGGCAGAAGTCTTCATCCGATCCGGGCAGAAGAGGACCTCCAGACGGGCAGAAGGCTTCATCCAGACGGCATCTTCTATCTTCATCCATCCGGAGCGGGTCCATCTTCAATCCAGCTGACGCGGAGCATCCTCTTCAAACGAAGTTCAAGGGAAGAATGAAGGCTCCTTTAAATTAATTCTGATTGGCTGATCCTATCATCAATTAAGGTAGGAAATCAGCCAATAGAATTGAGCTTGCATTCTATTGGCTGATTGGAACAGCCAATAGAATGCGAGCTCAATCCTATTGGCTGATCCAATCAGCCAATAGGATTTTTCCTACCTTAATTCCGATTGGCTGATAGATGCCATCTTGGATGATGTCATTTAAAGTAACCTTTATTCTTCGCTTATGCTCCGCGTTATGCTTTATGCTCAGCGTCGGCTGGATTGAAGATGGACCCGCTCCGCTCCGGATGGATGAAGATATAAGATGCCGCCTGGATGAAGCCTTCTGCCCGTCTGGAGGTCCTCTTCTGCCCAGATCGGATGAAGACTTCTGCCCCTCTGGAGGACCACTTGTGCCCGGCTGGGTGAAGACGGCTCAAGGTAGGGTGATCTTCAAGGGGGTAGTGTTAGGTTTTATTAAGGGGGGATTGGGTGGGTTTTAGAGTAGGGTTGGGTGTGTGGGTGGTTGGTTTTAATGTGGGGGGTATTGTATTTTTTTTTACAGGAAAATCAGCTGATTATTTTGGGGCCATGCCCCGCAAAAGGCCCTTTTAAGGGCTATTTGTAATTTAGTATAGGGTAGGATTTTTATTATTTTCGGGGGCTTTTTTATTTTATTAGGGGGAATAGAGTAGGTGTAATTAGTTTAAAAAAAAATTAATTATTTTTTTATTTTCTGTAATTTAGTGTTTGTTGTTTTTCGTACTTTAGTTCATTTAATTTAATTGTAATTAATTGTATTTAATTTAGGTAAATCATTTAATTGTAGTGTAGTGTTAGGTGTAATTGTAACTTAGGTTAGGATTTATTTTACATGTAAATTTGTCTTTATTTTAACAAGGTAGTTATTAAATAGTTAATAATTATTTAATAACTAATGTAGCTAGTTAAAATAAATACAAAGTTGCCTGTAAAATAAAAATAAACCCTGAGATAGCTACAATGTACTATTAGTTATATTGTAGCTATCTTAGGGTTTATTTTACAGGTAATTATTTAGTTTTAAATAGTAATAATTTATTTAATTGTAGTAATTTTATTTAGATAATTTAAATTATATTTAAGTTAGGGGGGGTTAGGGTTAGGTTTAGAATTAGGTTTAGGGGTTAATACCTTTAATATAGTAGCGGCGACGTTGGGGGTGGCAGATTAGGCATTAATAAATGTAGGTAGGTGTTGGCGATGTTAGGGACGGCAGATTAGGGGTTAATAAAATGTAACTAGTGTTTGTGAGGTGGGAGTGTGGCGGTTTAGGGGTTAATATATTTATTAAAGTGGCGGCGATGTCCGGTCGGCAGATTAGGGGTTAAACTTTTAATATAAGTGTTTCCTATGTGGGGGGGGGGGGGGCTCGGTTTAGGGGTTAATAGGTAGTTTATGGTTGTTAGTGTACTTTTTAGCACTTTAGTTAAGAGTTTTATGTTACGGCGGTAGCCCATAAAACTCTTAACTACTGACTTTTAAATGCGGTAGGAGTCTTGACAGGAGAGGGTCTACCGCTCACTTCTTCCAAGACTCGTAATACCGGCGTTATGCAAGTCCCATTGAAAAGATAGGATACGCAATTTACTTAAGCGGATTAGCGGTAAGCTTGAGTCACGGAAGAAAAGTGAGCGGTACACCTCCTGTACCTGCCAGACTCGTAATACCAGCGGGCATTAAAAAGCAGCAAGCTAACGCAAGACTCGTAATGTCGCCGATAGTTTCCAGGAGGTGTTAATCAACAAAACGCTGGCATTTAACATGAACTGAAGTTACCATAGCACAGCCTTAAATCATAAGAGACAGATGAGCAATTGTTACATTAAATAACCTCAATACCTTTATTGCATATCAACGTTTAACTGTCATGTGAAACAGTTAATTCATGTGGCTGCATGAGTGATTAGTGCTTTAAATGACACAATAAAGAAATGCCCAAGCTTCACGTGATGGATAAGACAAAAAAAATAAATGAAGACCTTCCTTGGAACAAATGCCTTTTGAGTGACGTGTAATAAATTACCCCTGACAGATGTGCGAGTCTCCCACACTTTATTTACTCAGTGTAGCTCTGCACATGAGTCCTATTGAGTCAGGAGCTGGCAGGACGCCCTGTATATTTTTCAAAGGCTGTTGGATCTCAGATAGAGGTCTGTGGTAGAGCAGAGTTCATGTTTTGCCAGGCTAGGTATGGATAGAGCGTCTCCCCTGGGTGCTCGCTCTTTGTCAGCAGGTGCTGAGAGATTGAGGAATCTTTCCACTGGAGGCTCTTGTGAGTCCCAATTCTTGTGTCTCCAGTCATTTTATGGTTCTGCACTAACATGAACAAAACAGAATATCTATCTGGGGGATCAAATGTGTTCATCCTAAACCACACATTAGCTCCTAAACTGAAATATCAACATCCTATTTAGCCAAGGAACAGAACCACAAAATTAGAGACTATGGAAGTTTGTCTCACATGATTAGGGAAAATACATTATGTTGTATAACATATGGATTCAATTGCAGTAAAACATTTATGTCACCTAAACAGAATTTTCTTAATTAATGTAATAAATGTACAGAATTATAGTTTAAAACAGGAAAATGGTCTTTTAGCCTCTTCTAACAGCGTTACAGACTGAAAAAATAAAATCCAAAGACTAAATTATGGAGTTGATGTTACTATACGCAGTAAATAGATTAAAGGGACACGGTACTAATAAAAAATCCGTCAGACTAGCCTATACACATGGATTTTTTTCTTTTTTTTGTATGAAAATGTGAAGTAAATATTATTTAAAATGAAAGTAATACAGCTATATCAGCTGTCCACATCTTACTGTTCATTGGTTCACAGGAAGTTCCTAATGCTCATTGGATGATATGTACTTCCTGTTGGTAAGTTTATTTATTTTAAGTTTATTATTTGTACAGCTTTTACTTCATATATATTCAAGCAAAGAGTTCTGCTCTTTCGTATAGATGATAAAATCATTTTGTGTACAATGCCCCTTCAATGACACATTTAAAAAAGATGTAATATTAAGTAGAGGAATACAGTTGCTATGGTACATTACTGACTGTAACTAAAGAAGAAAGGGAATTATTATTTCAGATGATTTACAATGTGGTACACAATGCAGCAGTGCAGCCAGTAAGGCCAGTCGGATACTTGGTTGCATTGGAAGAGGTATTAGTAGCAGAAATAGCAAGGTTCTTATGCCACTTTACAGATCATTAGTTAGGCCAAATCTGGAATACTGTGTACAGCTCTGGAGACCATGGGGCCTATTTATCATATGTCTGTCGGACCTGATCCGACAGTGCGAATCAGGTCCGACAGACATCGCTGAATGCGGAGAGCAATACGCTCTCCATATTCAGCATTGCACCAGCAGCTCTTGTGAGCTGCTGGTGCAACGCCGCCCCCTGCAGACTCGCGGCCAATCAGCCGCCAGCAGGGGGTGTCAATCAACCCGATCGTACTCGATTGGGTTGATTTCCGGCGATTCCTGTCGGCATCATCAGAGCAGGCGGACAGGGTTATGGAGCAGCGGTCTTTAGACCGCTGTTCCATAACTTGTGTGTCTGGCGAGTCTGAAGACTCGCCAGAAATACGGGGCCCACAAGCTCCTTACGGAGCTTGATAAATGGGCCCTCATATCTTCAGAAAGATATAAATAAACTAGAAGCTGTCCAAAGGAGGGCTACTAAATGGTGTATGGTCTAAAATATAAAGAAAGACTCTATGACCTAAATATGTATAGTTTAGAGGATAGAAGGGAAAGAGGTGACACAATAGAAACCTTCAAATATATGAAGGGACCTAATAAAGTAGAAGCTGAAAGCATTTTCCACAAAAAAATAAATTTCAAAACAAAAGGGTCACAATCTAAAGTTAGAGGGTAGCAGATTCAGGAGAAATTTGAGGAAGCATTTTTTTAAAGAAAGGGTGGTGCGTTCATGGAATAAACTTCCATTTGAGGTGGTAAACACAAAGGGGCCTATCTATCAAACTCTGAAAGGAGCTTGACGGACCGTGTTTCTGGCGAGTCTTCAGACCTGGCGAGTCTTCCATAACCTATCCGCCTGCTCTGAGCAGGCGGAGAGACACCGCCGGAAATCAACCCGATCAAGTACGATCGGGTTGATTGACACCCTCTGCTGGGGAGTGGCGTTGCAATGCTTAATACGGAGAGCGTTTTGCTCTCCGTATTCAGCAAGGTCTGGCGGACCTGATACGCACTGTCGGATCAGGTCTGCCACACCTTGTTAAATAGAGGCCAAAGACTGTAAAGGAATTAAAAAATGCCTGGGACATGCATAAGGCTATACTAAGTAATAAGTAACATGTAATATGTATAGACTTAATGGGACATGCATAAGGCTATACTAAGTAATAAGTAACATGTAATATGTATAGACTTAATGGGACATGCATAAGGCTATACTAAGTAATAAGTAACATGTAATATGTGTAGACTTGATGGGACATGCATACGGCTATACTAAGTAATAAGTAACATGTAATATGTATAGACTTAATGGGACATGCATAAGGCTATACTAAGTAATAAGTTACATGTAATATGTATAGACTTGATGGGACATGCATAAGGCTATACTAAGTAATAAGTAACATGTAATATGTATAGACTTGATGGGACATGTATAAGGCTATACTAAGTAATAAGTTACATGTAATATGTATAGACTTGATGGGACATACATAAGGCTATACTAAGTAATAAGTTACATGTAATATGTATAGACTTGATGGGACATACATAAGGCTATACTAACTAATAAGTAACGTGTAATATGTATAGACTTGATGGGACATGCATAAGGCTATACTAAGTAATAAGTAACATGTAATATGTGTAGACTCGATGGGACATGCATAAGGCTATACTAAGTAATAAGTAACATGTAATATGTGTAGACTTGATGGGACATACATAAGGCTATACTAAGTAATAAGTTACATGTAATATGTATAGACTTGATGGGACATGCATAAGGCTATACTAAGTAATAAGTAACATGTAATATGTATAGACTTGATGGGACATACATAAGGCTATACTAAGTAATAAGTTACATGTAATATGTATAGACTTGATGGGACATACATAAGGTTATCCTAAGTAATAAGTTACATGTAATATATATAGACTTGATGGGACATGCATAAGGCTATACTAAGTAATAAGTAACATGTAATATGTATAGACTTGATGGGACATGCATAAGGCTATACTAAGTAATAAGTTACATGTAATATGTATAGACTTGATGGGACATGCATAAGGCTATACTAAGTAATAAGTTACATGTAATATATATAGACTTGATGGGACATTCATAAGGCTATACTAAGTAATAAGTAACATGTAATATGTGTAGACTTGATGAGACATGCATAAGGCTATACTAAGTAATAAGTAACATGTAATATGTATAGACTTGATGGGACATGCATAAGGCTATACTAAGTAATAAGTTACATGTAATATGGGTAGACTTGATGGGACATGCATAAGGCTATACTAAGTAATAAGTTACATGTAATATGTGTAGACTTGATGGGACATGCATAAGGCTATACTAAGTAATAAGTTACATGTAATATGTGTAGACTTGATGGGACATACATAATCCTATACTAAGTAATAAGTTACATGTAATATGGGTAGACTTGATGGGACATGCATAAGGCTATACTAAGTAATAAGTTACATGTAATATGTGTAGACTTGATGGGACATGCATAAGGCTATACTAAGTAATAAGTTACATGTAATATGTATAGACTTGATGGGACATGCATAAGGCTATCCTAAGTAATAAGTTACATGTAATGTGACAGACCCTTCTGTCAGGACTGACGGAGTTAACTGTGTTTAGCTAAGAAACTAATTTCTAAAGACAGAGTTGCTGGCTCCAGCTATAATCTAATTAGTGCTAAGCATTCTATTGTTTGATCACCTCCAGAGAGAAAACGCCTAAGTGATAAGAAGAGCCAAGAGTGTCTTGTGGTTGAAGTGTTTAAGTAATATAATTCTATTGTATCATGTCAAAAGGGCGCTTTTCCCTTTTATCTAATGTACAACATTCTTTCAACCCCCATCTGGGGGGGTCAGACCTGCATAAATACTAGGCATAGCCTTTTAATAAATGTCATTCTGTTTTAAACCTGACGTGAAGCCTGGTCTCATGTTTGAGGGGAAAAACTGGCTGGGTTGTGAGTTGCTGATTCCCTATGCAGGACATTGTTCCCTGGTATTAACCCTTGGTACACTGTTGGTACCGTAACAATTGGTGGCAAGCGACGGAATGAACCTTATCGCCCAGAAGAGCAACTACACAAGCCAGTAACCTCAGGAAGAGGGGGATTATTACAATACTGACTAAGATGGAAAGAGTACCAGGGACAGAAGGAACCAATGGGCCCAGCATATCAGACAGAACCCCTGAAGAAGCAAGCTTTGATCGGGCGGTTAAAATAAGACTGGCACATTATGGCCCCAACCCATCTGCGGAAATTATCGACCGGGTGATAGCAGCTGTGGAGGCCAACCTACTTCGCCAAAGCGGCGCTGCAGCAGCCCAAGTCACAGCAACCCCAGTGGAAAAGAGAAAAGTAAATTTTGCAGCTTTTAAAAACTTCCTGGAAACAGAAGGAGAGATTGATGGGTACCTTGCGGATTTTGAGAGGCAATGTGCACTTCACAAGGTACCCACAGAGGACTGGGTCATGATATTATCCGGAAAATTATCCGGCCGGGCCAGTGAGGCTTTTCGGGCCATTCCAGATGAGGAAGTCGGGGATTATAATACTGTAAAAGAGGCTCTGCTCTCCAGGTATGCGGTTACACCGGAGGCATACCGGAGGCGGTTCAGAGACACTGTTAAATTAACTGGAGATTCCTACCTTGAGTGGGCATGTAAGGTGCACCGCACAGCAGCTCACTGGATAGCGGGGTGCCAAGCCGTGTCTGGGGAAGAGGTGCTGCAGCTATTCCTGTTGGAACATTGCTTCGACAAGTTACCCGCAGGAGTTCGAGAGTGGGTTCGGGACCGTAAACCCTCCACCCTGCATGAAGCGGCTCGCTTGGCAGATGAGTATACGGATGCCCGCAAACTAGACACTTCTACCACTAAGCCCCCTGCTAGAGTGGAGTACAGACCCCCAGTCACCCCAGCAGCTGCCAGTTACCAACCCCCGGCACACCGCTATACCACACGGCCTCTGGCCACGAACTACCCTCAGAGAGCCCGGTTCAATTCGCGGGGCTACTCACAACCGATTCGGTGCTTTGGATGTAAGCAACTAGGGCACAAAAGACCAGAGTGTCCCCTAAATGCAGCGAACCAAGCACAGTCCTGGAGAAGACCTGCCGGCGGAATCACACGTAACCCTCAGCCTGCGGCCCGCTACGTAGAGGCGCAAGAATGCTGGGGCATCCTACATGAGGCAGACCTTGTGCAAGCTGCCCACTGGAATAACCGGCAACTGGTTAAAGTGAATGGGAAGGAGGTCAGTGGTTTACGGGATACTGGTGCTACCATGACCTTGCTTCGAAAGAACTTGGTGTCTGAGAAACAGCACACTGGAGATACTGTGGCTGTGAGGGTAGCACGGGGCACTGTGTTCCACCTACCTGTTGCCAGGGTACATTTGGATTGGGGAGTGGGCGCTAGACCTGTGAATGTGGGGGTCATGAAGGATTTACCAGCTGATATTCTCCTTGGAAATACCTTGGCTCCCCTTGTTTCTGCCTACGCTCCTATGGGTCCCGCGGATGTTAACCCTGTGACTACCCGTGCCCAGATCCGTGCAGCAGAGACTGACCCACCTGCTGCTAAGCCCCAGGACGCTGAGCTCAGTAAATCTCTATCCGCTATTGATATGTGGGAGTCACGTTACAATGCGCTGATGAAGGAGAAGAGCCACGTAGAGGATGAAATGGCCACGTTAAATAATCATGTAACAGTGCTAGCGGGAGAGAAGAGGAGTGCAGAGGAAAAAGCACGTTTAGAACAGGAATCTCTGCTAGACAAGCTGCACCGACAGACTGCAGAACACACCAGCTTGAGAGTGGAACATGAAACATTAAAGACAAACTTAGTGACACTGGAGGAGAAGCTGACGCTGGCTCATAGGGAGGTGCAGCAACTCAAGGGCACCCTATGTCAGTATGAAGGGATTGTGGATACCTATAAAGAGCAGGTACAAAAACCACGTAAAGAAGCCGATGATATTTTGAAGGACTGTTTAGCCCTAGTCGGGGCACTGAAGAGGTTGAACCCTTATTTATACAGAAAGGGATTCTCTCTCATAACGGGAATACAGATGGATTGTCCCGGCAAACTGACATGCCTACCACCTCCTAGTCCGGTCATCCCCAGGTTGACCCGCCAAAGGGTCAAGCCGGGTCTGCCGGAGTGTTCCACAAGGGGGGAGCAATGTGACAGACCCTTCTGTCAGGACTGAAGGAGTTAACTGTGTTTAGCTAAGAAACTAATTTCTAAAGACAGAGTTGCTGGCTCCAGCTATAATCTAATTAGTGCTAAGCATTCTATTGTTTGATCACCTCCAGAGAGAAAAC
Organism: Bombina bombina; assembly: GCF_027579735.1. Lineage (NCBI taxonomy): Eukaryota > Metazoa > Chordata > Amphibia > Anura > Bombinatoridae > Bombina > Bombina bombina. The sequence continues at coordinate 32,324,382 of NC_069501.1, forward strand.
GCCTAAGTGATAAGAAGAGCCAAGAGTGTCTTGTGGTTGAAGTGTTTAAGTAATATAATTCTATTGTATCATGTCAAAAGGGCGCTTTTCCCTTTTATCTAATGTACAACATTCTTTCAACCCCCATCTGGGGGGGTCAGACCTGCATAAATACTAGGCATAGCCTTTTAATAAATGTCATTCTGTTTTAAACCTGACGTGAAGCCTGGTCTCATGTTTGAGGGGAAAAACTGTGTGGGTTGTGAGTTGCTGATTCCCTATGCAGGACATTGTTCCCTGGTATTAACCCTTGGTACACTGTTGGTACCGTAACATGTGATATGTATAGACTTGATGGGACATGCATAAGGCTATACTAAGTAATAAGTTACATCTAATATATAGACTTGATGGGACATACATAAGGCTATACTAAGTAATAAGTTACATGTAATATATATAGACTTGATGGGACATACATAAGGCTATACTAAGTAATAAGTAACATGTAATATGTATAGACTTGATGGGACATGCATAAGGCTATACTAAGTAATAAGTTACATCTAATATATAGACTTGATGGGACATACATAAGGCTATACTAAGTAATAAGTTACATGTAATATATATAGACTTGATGGGACATACATAAGGCTATACTAAGTAATAAGTAACATGTAATATGTGTAGACTTGATGGGACATGCATAAGGCTATACTAAGTAATAAGTAACATGTAATATGTGTAGACTTGATGGGACATGCATAAGGCTATACTAAGTAATAAGTAACATGTAATATGTGTAGACTTGATGGGACATGCTATAAGGCTATACTAAGTAATAAGTAACATGCTAATATGTGTAGACTTGATGGGACATGTATAAGGCTATACTAAGTAATAAGTAACATGTAATATGTGTAGACTTGATGGGACATGTATAAGGCTATACTAAGTAATAAGTAACATGTAATATGTGTAGACTTGATGGGACATGCATAAGGCTATACTAAGTAATAAGTAACATGTAATATGTGTAGACTTGATGGGACATGTATAAGGCTATACTAAGTAATAAGTAACATGTAATATATATAGACTTGATGGGACATGTATAAGGCTATACTAAGTAATAAGTAACATGTAATATGTGTAGACTTGATGGGACATACATAAGGCTATCCTAAGTAATAAGTAACATGTAATATGTATAGACTTGATGGGACATGTATAAGGCTATACTAAGTAATAAGTAACATGTAATATGTGTAGACTTGATGGGACATACATAAGGCTATACTAAGTAATAAGTAACATGTAATATGTATAGACTTGATGGGACATGTATAAGGCTATACTAAGTAATAAGTAACATGTAATATGTGTAGACTTGATGGGACATGTATAAGGCTATACTAAGTAATAAGTAACATGTAATATGTGTAGACTTGATGGGACATACATAAGGCTATACTAAGTAATAAGTAACATGTAATATGTGTAGACTTGATGGGACATGTATAAGGCTATACTAAGTAATAAGTAACATGTAATATGTGTAGACTTGATGGGACATACATAAGGCTATACTAAGTAATAAGTAACATGTAATATGTATAGACTTGATGGGACATGAATAAGGCTATACTAAGTAATAAGTAACATGTAATATGTGTAGACTTGATGGGACATGCATAAGGCTATACTAAGTAATAAGTAACATGTAATATGTGTAGACTTGATGGGACATGCATAAGGCTATACTAAGTAATAAGTAACATGTAATATGTGTAGACTTGATGGGACATGCATAAGGCTATACTAAGTAATAAGTAACATGTAATATGTGTAGACTTGATGGGACATGCATAAGGCTATACTAAGTAATAAGTAACATGTAATATGTGTAGACTTGATGGGACATGTATAAGGCTATACTAAGTAATAAGTAACATGTAATATGTGTAGACTTGATGGGACATGTATAAGGCTATACTAAGTAATAAGTAACATGTAATATGTGTAGACTTGATGGGACATGCATAAGGCTATACTAAGTAATAAGTAACATGTAATATGTGTAGACTTGATGGGACATGCATAAGGCTATACTAAGTAATAAGTAACATGTAATATGTGTAGACTTGATGGGACATACATAAGGCTATACTAAGTAATAAGTAACATGTAATATGTGTAGACTTGATGGGACATGCATAAGGCTATACTAAGTAATAAGTAACATGTAATATGTGTAGACTTGATGGGACATGCATAAGGCTATACTAAGTAATAAGTAACATGTAATATGTGTAGACTTGATGGGACATGCATAAGGCTATACTAAGTAATAAGTAACATGTAATATGTGTAGACTTGATGGGACATGCATAAGGCTATACTAAGTAATAAGTAACATGTAATATGTGTAGACTTGATGGGACATGCATAAGGCTATACTAAGTAATAAGTAACATGTAATATGTGTAGACTTGATGGGACATGCATAAGGCTATACTAAGTAATAAGTAACATGTAATATGTATAGACTTGATGGGACATGCATAAGGCTATACTAAGTACCGTATTGTGCCGCATATAGGCCGCACCTGAATATAGGCCGCACCCTTAAAGTTTGGTGCCATTTTGAAGAAATTTAATTTTTAAAGAAAATACACAACATGTGCAAGCAGTGAGTCCCAATGCATGGTGTCGGTTACCAGGGGATAGTTTTACACTTCTCCAAGAGTATAGAAAAAAAACCCAAAGGAAAGATGTTTCACTCCTCAGTAATTTAAAATGTGAAAAAAACTTTATTCAGCCATTAAAGCTGTAATGGCTGAATAAAGGCTTTTTTCACATTTGAAATTACCAGTACAAAGCATCTTTCCTTTTTTTATTTTAACACATTAAAGCTGCAATTTGGTATGTACTGGTACATTATTAGCAGGTTTAGCAGGTATGATGTGATGGGAAAAAAGCACTTTCTTACCTGACAATATCAGTAGCAAAACGGACTCACATGAACTATTGCAAGACGTTGAAGAACTATCCAATCCGGTGGACTACATTCCCCATAAGGCCACAGGGTGCACCGGAAGTTCGGCTGTATAAGCCCGTTCTCCGAATTACACTGTGCTCAGCACAGTATTACTGCATCTTCACACACCTTCACAGCGGTGGCTCCTGCATATGAACATCCTGCTCATCATCCAAACCAATCAACTATTGCAAAACGTTGGAAAACTACCCAACTCTGGCGGACTACAATCCCCATAAGGCCACAGGGTGCACCAGAAGTTCAGCTGTACTGCGCAAGTAAAATTTTGCCGAAAAGCACCCGATTATAGGCCGCGCCCCGCATATAGGCCGCACTGCACATTTAAAGCAACAAATCAAGGGAAAAAAGTGCGGCCTATATGCGGAACAATACGGTAATAAGTTACATGTAATATATATAGACTTGATGGGACATACATAAGGCTATACTAAGTAATAAGTAACATTTAATATGTATAGACTTGATGGGACATGATTAAGGCTATCCTAAGTAATAAGTAACATGTAATATGTGTAGACTTGATGGGACATGCATAAGGCTATACTAAGTAATAAGTTACATGTAATATGTATGGATTTGATGGGATATGCATAAGGCAATACTAAGTAATAAGTTACATGTAATATGTATAGACTTGATGGGACATGCATAAGGCTATCCTAAGTAATAAGTAACATGTAATATGTATAGACTTGATGGGACATGCATAAGGCTATACTAAGTAATAAGGTACATGTAATATGTATAGACTTGATGGGAAATGTATAAGGCTATTCTAAGTAATAAGTAACATGTAAGATGTGTATACTTGATGGGACATACATAAGGATATACTAAGTAATAAGTAACATGTAATATGTATAGACTTGATGGGACATACATAAGGCTATAATAAGTAATAAGTAACATGTAATATGTATAGACTTGATGGGACATGCATAAGACTATACTAAGTAATAAGTAACATGTAATATGTATAGACTTGATGGGACATGCATAAGGCTATACTAAGTAATACGTTACATGTAATATGTATAGACTTGATGGGACATACATAAGGCTATACTAAGTAATAAGTTACATGTAATATGTATAGACTTGAAGGGAAATGTATAAGGGTATCCTAAGTAATAAGTAACATGTAATATGTATAGACTTGATGGGACATGTATAAGGCTATACTAAGTATTAAGTGACATGTAATATGTATAGACTTGATGGGACATGTATAAGGCTATACTAAGTAATAAGTTACATGTACTATGTATAGACTTGATGGGACATGCATAAGGCTATCCTAAGTAATAAGTTACATGTAATATATATAGACTTGATGGGACATACATAAGGCTATACTAAGTAATAAGTTACATGTAATATGTATAGACTTGATGGGACATGTATAAGGCTATACTAAGTAATACGTTACATGTAATATGTATAGACTTGATGGGACATGTATAAGGCTATACTAAGTAATACGTTACATGTAATATGTATAGACTTGATGGGACATACATAAGGCTATACTAAGTAATAGGTAACATGTAATATGTATAGACTTGATGGGAAATGCATAAGGCTATACTAAGTAATAAGTAACATGTAATATGTATAGACTTGATGGGACATGCATAGGTCTATACTAAGTAATAAGTAACATGTAATATGTGTAGACTTGATGGGACATGCATAAGACTATACTAAGTAATAAGTAACAGTAATATGTGTAGACTTGATGGGAATTGTATAAGGCTATACTAAGTAATAAGTTACATGTAATATGTATAGACTTGATGGGACATACATAAGGCTATACTAAGTAATAAGTAACATGTAATATGTATAGACTTGATGGGACATGCATAAGGCTATACTAAGTAATAAGTAACATGTAATATGTATAGACTTGATGGGACATGTATAAGGCTATACTAAGTAATAAGTAACATGTAATATGTATAGACTTGATGGGACATGTATAAGGCTATACTAAGTAATAAGTTACATGTAATATGTATAGACTTGATGGGACATGTATAAGGCTATACTAAGTAATAAGTTACATGTAATATGTATAGACTTGATGGGACATGCATAAGGCTATCCTAAGTAATAAGTTACATGTAATATGTATAGACTTGATGCGACATGTATAAGGCTATACTAAGTAATAAGTAACATGTAATATGTATAGACTTGATGGGACATGTATAAGGCTATACTAAGTAATAATTTACATGTAATATGTATAGACTTGATGGGACATACATAAGGTTATACTAAGTAATAAGTAACATGTAATATATATAGACTTGATGGGACATGCATAAGGCTATACTAAGTAATAAGTAACATGTAATATGTATAGACTTGATGGGACATGTATAAGGCTATACTAAGTAATAAGTAACATGTAATATGTATAGACTTGATGGGACATACATAAGGTTATACTAAGTAATAATTTACATGTAATATGTATAGACTTGATGGGACATACATAAGGTTATACTAAGTAATAAGTAACATGTAGTATATATAGACTTGATGGGACATGCATAAGGCTATACTAAGTAATAAGTAACATGTAATATGTATAGACTTGATGGGACATGCATAAGAATATACTAAGTAATAAGTAACATGTAATATGTATAGACTTGATGGGACATGCATAAGGCTAAACTAAGTAATAAGTTACATGTAATATGTATAGACTTGATGGGACATGCATAAGGCTATACTAAGTAATAAATTACATGTAATATGTATAGATTTGATGGGACATACATATGTTTATACTAAGTAATAAGTTATATGTAATATGTATAGACTTGATGGGACATGTATAAGGCTATACTAAGTAATAAGTTACATGTAATATGTATAGACTTGATGGGACATGCATAGGTCTATACTAAGTAATAAGTAACATGTAATATGTATAGACTTGATGGGACATGCATAGGTCTATACTAAGTAATAAGTAACATGTAATATGTATAGACTTGATGGGACATGCATAGGTCTATACTAAGTAATAAATTATATGTAATATGTATAGACTTGATGGGACATGCATAAGGCTATACTAAGTAATACGTTACATGTAATATGTATAGACTTGATGGGACATGTATAAGGCTATACTAAGTAATAATTAACATGTAATATGTATAGTCTTGATGGGACATGCATAAGACTATACTAAGTAATAAGTAACATGTAATATGTGTAGACTTGATGGGAAATGTATAAGGCTATACTAAGTAATAAGTTACATGTAATATGTATAGACTTGATGGGAAATGTATAGGGCTATACTAAGTAATAAGTAACATGTAATATGTATAGACTTGATGGGACATGCATAAGGCTATACTAAGTAATAAGTTACATGTAATATGTGTAGACTTGATGGGACATGCATAAGACTATACTAAGTAATAAGTAACATGTAATATGTATAGACTTGATGGGGCATGCATAATGCTATACTAAGTAATAAGTTACATGTAATATGTATAGACTTGATGGGACATGCATAAGACTATACTAAGTAATAAGTAACATGTAATATGTATAGACTTGATGGGACATACATAAGGCTATACTAAGTAATAAGTTACATGTAATATGTGTAGACTGTATGGGAAATGTATAAAGCTATCCTAAGTAATAAGTTACATGTAATATGTATAGACTTGATGGGACATGCATAAGGCTATACTAAGTAATAAGTTACATGTAATATATAGACTTGATGGGCCATACATAAGGCTATACTAAGTAATAAGTTACACGTAATATGTATAGACTTGATGGGACATGCTTAAGGCTATACTAAGTAATAAGTTATATTTAATATGTATAGACTTGATGGGACTTGCATAAGGCTATACTAAGTAATAAGTTACATGTTATATGTATAGACTTGATGGGACATGCATAAGACTATCCTAAGTAATAGGTTACATGTAATATGTATAGTCTTGATGGGACATACATAAGGCTATACTAAGTAATAAGGTACATGTTATATGTATAGACTTGATGGGACATGCATAAGACTATCCTAAGTAATAGGTTACATGTAATATGTATAGACTTGATGGGACATGCATAAGGCTATTCTAAGTGTTACGGTACCAACTGTGTACCAAGGGTTAACCCCAGATGAACAATGTCCTGCATAGACAATCAGCAATTCACAACCCAGCCAGTTTCAGGTTTAAAACAGAATGACAACTTTATTTGAAGGCAGCACACAGATTTATACAGGTTTTTGACCCCCCTCAGATGGGGGTTGAAAGAATGTTGTACATTAGATAAAAGGGAGAAGCGCCCTTGACATGATACAATAGAATTATATTACTTAAATACTTTACTTAGGCAGATAACAACTTAAACACATTTGGCTTGTCTTATCACCTAGCGTCTGTTCTCTGAGGGTGATTAAACAATGGCCTGTTTATTACTTAAATGTAATTATAGCACACAATAGCTGAGGCCAGAAAACCTGTCTTTAGAAATTAGATTCTTAAAGCTAAACACAGTTAACTCTTTCAGTCCTGACAGAAGGGTCTGTCACATAGCTCCCCCCCTTGTGGAACACTCCGGCAGACCCGGCTTGACCTTTTTGCGGGTCAACCTGGGGATGACCGGACTAGGAGGTGGTAGGCATGTCAGTTTGCTGGGACAATCCATCTGTATTCCCGTTATGAGAGAGAATCCCTGTCTGTATAAATAAGGGTTCAACCTCTTCAGTGCCCCGACTAGGGCTAAACAGTCCTTCAAAATATCATTGGCTTCTTTACGTGGTTTTTGTACCTGCTCTTTATAGGTATCCACAATCCCTTCATACTGACATAGGGTGCCCTTGAGTTGCTGCACCTCCCTATGAGCCAGTGTCAGCTTCTCCTCCAGTGTCACTAAGTTTGTCCTTAATGTTTCATGTTCCACTCTCAAGCTGGTGTTTTCTGCAGTCTGTCGGTGCAGCCTGTCTAGCAGAGATTCCTGTTCTAAACGTGCTTTTTCCTCTGCACTCCTCTTCTCTCCTGCTAGCACTGTTACATGATTATTTAACGTGACCATTTCATCCTCTACGTGACTCTTCTCCTTCATCAGCGCATTGTAACGGGACTTCCACGTATCAATAGCGGATAGAGATTTACTGAGCTCAGCGTCCTGGGGCTTAGCAGCAGGGGGGTCAGTCTCTGCTGCACGGATCTGAGCACGGGTAGTCACAGGGTTAACATCAGCGGGACCCATGGGAGCATAGGCAGAAACAAGGGGGACCAAGGTATTTCCAAGGAGAACATCAGCTGGTAAATCCTTCATGACCCCCACATTCACAGGTCTAGCGCCCCCTCCCCAATCCAAATGCACCCTGGCAACAGGCAGGCGGAACACAGTGCCCCCTGCTACCCTCACAGCCACAGTGTCTCCTGTGTGCTGTTTCTCAGACACCAAGTTCTTTCGAAGCAAGGTCATGGTAGCACCAGTATCCCGTAGACCACTGACCTCCTTCCCATTCACTTTAACCAGTTGCCGGTTATTCCGGTGGGCAGCTTGCACAAGGTCTGCCTCATGTAGGATGCCCCAGCATTCTTGCGCCTCTACATAGCGGGCCGCAGGCTGAGGATTACGTGGGATTCCGCTAGCGGGTCTTCTCCAGGACTGTGCTTGGTTCGCTGCGTTTAGGGGACACTCTGGTCTTTTGTGCCCTAGTTGCTTACATCCAAAGCACCGAATAGGTTGTGAGTAGCCCCGCGAATTGAACCAGGCTCTCTGAGGGTAGTTCGTGGCCAGAGGCCGTGTGGTATAGCGGTGCGCTGGGGGTTGGTAACTGGCAGGTGCTGGGGTGACTGGGGGTCTGTACTCCACTCTGGCAGGGGGCTTAGTGGTAGCAGTGTCCAGTTTGCGGGCATCCGTATACTCATTTGCCAAGCGAGCCGCTTCATGCAGGGTGGAGGGTTTACGGTCCCGAACCCACTCTCGAACTCCTGCGGGTAACTTGTCGAAGCAATGTTCCAACAGGAATAGCTGCAGCACCTCTTCCCCAGATACGGCTTGGCACCCCGCTATCCAGTGAGCTGCTGTGCGGTGCACCTTACATGCCCACTCAAGGTAGGAATCACCAGCCAATTTAACAGTGTCTCTGAACCGCCTCCGGTATGCCTCCGGTGTAACCGCATACCTGGAGAGCAGAGCCTCTTTTACAGTATTATAATCCCCGACTTCCTCATCTGGAATGGCCCGAAAAGCCTCACTGGCCCGGCCGGATAATTTTCCGGATAATATCGTGACCCAGTCCTCTGCGGGTACCTTGTGTAGTGCACATTGCCTCTCAAAATCCGCAAGGTACCCATCAATCTCTCCTTCTGTTTCCAGGAAGTTTTTAAAAGCTGCAAAATTTACTTTTCCCTTTTCCACTGGGGTTGCTGTGACTTGGGCTGCTGCAGCGCCGCTTTGGCGAAGTAGGTTGGCCTCCACAGCTGCTATGACCCGGTCGATAATTTCGGCAGATGGGTTGGGGCCATAATATGCCAGTCTTATTTTAACCGCCCGATCAAAGCTTGCTTCTTCAGGGGTTCTGTCTGATATGCTGGGCCCATTGGTTCCTTCTGTCCCTGGTACTCTTTCCATCTTAGTCAGTATTGTAATAATCCCCCCTCTTCCTGAGGTTACTGGCTTGTGTAGTTGCTCTTCTGGGCGATAAGGATTCTCCCGTCGCTTGCCACCAATGTTACGGTACCAACTGTGTACCAAGGGTTAACCCCAGATGAACAATGTCCTGCATAGACAATCAGCAATTCACAACCCAGCCAGTTTCAGGTTTAAAACAGAATGACAACTTTATTTGAAGGCAGCACACAGATTTATACAGGTTTTTGACCCCCCTCAGATGGGGGTTGAAAGAATGTTGTACATTAGATAAAAGGGAGAAGCGCCCTTGACATGATACAATAGAATTATATTACTTAAATACTTTACTTAGGCAGATAACAACTTAAACACATTTGGCTTGTCTTATCACCTAGCGTCTGTTCTCTGAGGGTGATTAAACAATGGCCTGTTTATTACTTAAATGTAATTATAGCACACAATAGCTGAGGCCAGAAAACCTGTCTTTAGAAATTAGATTCTTAAAGCTAAACACAGTTAACTCTTTCAGTCCTGACAGAAGGGTCTGTCACATAGCTCCCCCCTTGTGGAACACTCCGGCAGACCCGGCTTGACCTTTTTGCGGGTCAACCTGGGGATGACCGGACTAGGAGGTGGTAGGCATGTCAGTTTGCTGGGACAATCCATCTGTATTCCCGTTATGAGAGAGAATCCCTGTCTGTATAAATAAGGGTTCAACCTCTTCAGTGCCCCGACTAGGGCTAAACAGTCCTTCAAAATATCATCGGCTTCTTTACGTGGTTTTTGTACCTGCTCTTTATAGGTATCCACAATCCCTTCATACTGACATAGGGTGCCCTTGAGTTGCTGCACCTCCCTATGAGCCAGTGTCAGCTTCTCCTCCAGTGTCACTAAGTTTGTCCTTAATGTTTCATGTTCCACTCTCAAGCTGGTGTTTTCTGCAGTCTGTCGGTGCAGCCTGTCTAGCAGAGATTCCTGTTCTAAACGTGCTTTTTCCTCTGCACTCCTCTTCTCTCCTGCTAGCACTGTTACATGATTATTTAACGTGACCATTTCATCCTCTACGTGACTCTTCTCCTTCATCAGCGCATTGTAACGGGACTTCCACGTATCAATAGCGGATAGAGATTTACTGAGCTCAGCGTCCTGGGGCTTAGCAGCAGGGGGGTCAGTCTCTGCTGCACGGATCTGAGCACGGGTAGTCACAGGGTTAACATCAGCGGGACCCATGGGAGCATAGGCAGAAACAAGGGGGACCAAGGTATTTCCAAGGAGAACATCAGCTGGTAAATCCTTCATGACCCCCACATTCACAGGTCTAGCGCCCCCCTCCCCAATCCAAATGCACCCTGGCAACAGGCAGGCGGAACACAGTGCCCCCTGCTACCCTCACAGCCACAGTGTCTCCTGTGTGCTGTTTCTCAGACACCAAGTTCTTTCGAAGCAAGGTCATGGTAGCACCAGTATCCCGTAGACCACTGACCTCCTTCCCATTCACTTTAACCAGTTGCCGGTTATTCCGGTGGGCAGCTTGCACAAGGTCTGCCTCATGTAGGATGCCCCAGCATTCTTGCGCCTCTACATAGCGGGCCGCAGGCTGAGGATTACGTGGGATTCCGCTAGCGGGTCTTCTCCAGGACTGTGCTTGGTTCGCTGCGTTTAGGGGACACTCTGGTCTTTTGTGCCCTAGTTGCTTACATCCAAAGCACCGAATAGGTTGTGAGTAGCCCCGCGAATTGAACCAGGCTCTCTGAGGGTAGTTCGTGGCCAGAGGCCGTGTGGTATAGCGGTGCGCTGGGGGTTGGTAACTGGCAGGTGCTGGGGTGACTGGGGGTCTGTACTCCACTCTGGCAGGGGGCTTAGTGGTAGCAGTGTCCAGTTTGCGGGCATCCGTATACTCATTTGCCAAGCGAGCCGCTTCATGCAGGGTGGAGGGTTTACGGTCCCGAACCCACTCTCGAACTCCTGCGGGTAACTTGTCGAAGCAATGTTCCAACAGGAATAGCTGCAGCACCTCTTCCCCAGATACGGCTTGGCACCCCCGCTATCCAGTGAGCTGCTGTGCGGTGCACCTTACATGCCCACTCAAGGTAGGAATCACCAGCCAATTTAACAGTGTCTCTGAACCGCCTCCGGTATGCCTCCGGTGTAACCGCATACCTGGAGAGCAGAGCCTCTTTTACAGTATTATAATCCCCGACTTCCTCATCTGGAATGGCCCGAAAAGCCTCACTGGCCCGGCCGGATAATTTTCCGGATAATATCGTGACCCAGTCCTCTGCGGGTACCTTGTGTAGTGCACATTGCCTCTCAAAATCCGCAAGGTACCCATCAATCTCTCCTTCTGTTTCCAGGAAGTTTTTAAAAGCTGCAAAATTTACTTTTCCCTTTTCCACTGGGGTTGCTGTGACTTGGGCTGCTGCAGCGCCGCTTTGGCGAAGTAGGTTGGCCTCCACAGCTGCTATGACCCGGTCGATAATTTCGGCAGATGGATTGGGGCCATAATATGCCAGTCTTATTTTAACCGCCCGATCAAAGCTTGCTTCTTCAGGGGTTCTGTCTGATATGCTGGGCCCATTGGTTCCTTCTGTCCCTGGTACTCTTTCCATCTTAGTCAGTATTGTAATAATCCCCCTCTTCCTGAGGTTACTGGCTTGTGTAGTTGCTCTTCTGGGCGATAAGGATTCTCCCGTCGCTTGCCACCAATGTTACGGTACCAACTGTGTACCAAGGGTTAACCCCAGATGAACAATGTCCTGCATAGACAATCAGCAATTCACAACCCAGCCAGTTTCAGGTTTAAAACAGAATGACAACTTTATTTGAAGGCAGCACACAGATTTATACAGGTTTTTGACCCCCCTCAGATGGGGGTTGAAAGAATGTTGTACATTAGATAAAAGGGAGAAGCGCCCTTGACATGATACAATAGAATTATATTACTTAAATACTTTACTTAGGCAGATAACAACTTAAACACATTTGGCTTGTCTTATCACCTAGCGTCTGTTCTCTGAGGGTGATTAAACAATGGCCTGTTTATTACTTAAATGTAATTATAGCACACAATAGCTGAGGCCAGAAAACCTGTCTTTAGAAATTAGATTCTTAAAGCTAAACACAGTTAACTCTTTCAGTCCTGACAGAAGGGTCTGTCACACTAAGTAATAAGTTACATGTAACATGTATAGACTTGATGGGACATGCATAAGGCTATACTAAGTAATAAGTTACATGTAATATGTATAGACTTGATGGGACATGCATAAGGCATACTAAGTAATAAGTAACATGTAATATGTATAGACTTGATGGGAAATGTATAAGGCTATACTAAGTAATCAGTGGAGGCTCCTCCATTTGAGCACTCCCGCACGTGAACACCCAAAAGAAAAAGGGAAAAAAAGAAAGAAAATATTTTTTTGGATGAATAAATATAATTTCTCCTATTGGAAATATTATATTTATTCAGCCAAAAATTTTCTAGTCTAAACTGTCAAGTTGTCAATTTTTATTAAAAAAACCCAACCTCTTTTATATACCTCTATTTCACTTCTCTACCGCACGTGCGGTAGAGCAGTATAGCCTGCCATATAAATTTGCATAATTTTCCTATGTGACTACAGCGCAGCCCATAACTGAGCCTATACCTCTCTTAATCGCACAATATTTAGTGTGCGACTAGTGTTTTTTTTATGGGCGGCCAGCAGATGGAGCACTTTTTTTTTGCTGGCTGTTAACAGGCAAATACAGTCTACAATGATATCTGTGTCATACAAGTAATGAGGTGATAGCGTATGCAGAGGGCAAACTACTAGTTTATCAAGTAAGCTTTATAATTAATTGTCTTAATGATTAAGTGTATGAGGTGGATTAGGGAACTGAATATGACTTTTTATTTTTTAATAGCAAAAAAATAATAAGATTTTAGACTGTCTAAAAGTCTCGTTGATTGGGGTTGGGGCCGGGCCGGGCCAGGTCAGGATGCAGCACTGAGCGCGCTCAAGTGAAATTGAGTAGCAAGCGAGTGGAGTCTGGCCCAATGTTCCCTCTAATGTGTGTGGCCGCGCACTTCTTAATTATTCCCAAGCGCCATTGATGTTGTTTAGCCTGGATCCACTCATGTCACGTGGAGTCTGCTGTGGAAACTGAGGTGAAACTGGAACATCCAAATTGTAAGTTTGGGGCATGTTTGGGGTCTGCCTGGCACAGTATTGCATTACAGATATTACTGAATCTGATTACTTATCAGCGGGCTTAATATTTTATAAGTTCTGCTCTGGCGAATAGAGAACTTATAAAAAATATTGAGTCCGCTGATAAGTAATCAGATTCAGTACTGTCTGTAATGCAATTACAGTACTGAATCTGCACAATTTATATTTTCCTCTACTTTTTGCCCTGCTGTGGGCTAGCAGTACACCGGGACCATGGGCTAGCAGTACACCGGACCAGCAAGCGAGTGTAACAGACTGAGTTAACAAGGTGCTGAAACGTATTTGTCTTGGGCTGCAGCCTCATTTTATTATTAGTTTAATAATAAAATGAGACTGCAGCCCAAGACATATACGTTTCAACACCTTGTTAACTCTGTAACTTACAGACACCAACGTAATGGCTGCGCTCCACTAAATAAAGCAGAGGGGGCACTGGGCGAGTATATGCATTGTTGAGTCTGACTGACTTCTACGCCGCACGCTGGGAGACTAAAAAAATGTATGTGCAAAATCCACAATTTCTGAAAAATAAGGCAAACAATATAAGTGTCTGTTTATTAGTATGCAATCTTGTTTTCATGAACTGCAGCAATTTTGTTGACTGCTTAATAAAAGATGTGCTTGTAAAACTGTGTTAGTGTTAGGGTCATGTATATATATATATATATATATATATATATATATATGTGTGTGTGTATATATATATATATATATATATATATATATATATATATATATGAGAGAGCAATCTGAGGGGCGTGGCTTTATTTCAAGGGGTGTGGTCAGGGGAGGGGCCAAGTGCACCTCCATCTTCATAATTCACCAGCCGCCACTGTAAGTAATAAGTTACATGTCATATGTATATACTTGATGGGACATGTATAAATACTAAGTAATAAGTAACATGTAATATGTGTAGACTTGATGGGAAATGTATAGGGCTATACTAAGTAATAAGTTATATTTAATATGTATACACTTGATGGGACATGCATAAGGCTATACTAAGTAATAAGTTACATGTAATATGTATAGTCTTGATGGGACATACATAAGGCTATACTAAGTAATAAGGTACATGTTATATGTATAGACTTGATGGAACATGCATAAGACTATCCTAAGTAATAGGTTACATGTAATATATATAGACTTGATGGGACATGCATAAGGCTATACTAAGTAATAAGTTACATGTAACATGTATAGACTTGATGGGACATGTATAAGGCTATACTAAGTAATAAGTTATATTTAATATGTATAGACTTGATGGGACATGTATAAGTCTATACTAAGTAATAAGTTACATGTAATATGTATAGACTTGATGGGACATGCATAAGGCTTTACTAAGTAATAAGTAACATGTAATATGTATAGACTTGATGGGACATGTATAAGGCTATACTAAGTAATAAGTTACATGTAATATGTATAGACTTGATGGGACATGTATAAGGCTATACTAAGTAATAAGTAACATGTAATATGTATAGACTTGATGGGACATGCATAAGGCTATACTAAGTAATAAGTAACATGTAATATGTATAGACTTGATGGGACATGTATAAGGCTATACTAAGTAATAAGTTACATGTAATATGTATAGACTTGATGGGACATGCATAAGGCTATCCTAAGTAATAAGTTACATGTAATATATATAGACTTGATGGGACATACATAAGGCTATACTAAGTAATAAGTTACATGTAATATGTATAGACTTGATGGGACATGTATAAGGCTATACTAAGTAATAAGTTACATGTAATATGTATAGACTTGATGGGACATACATAAGGTTATACTAAGTAATAAGTAACATGTAATATATATAGACTTGATGGGACATGCATAAGGCTATACTAAGTAATAAGTAACATGTAATATGTATAGACTTGATGGGACATGCATAAGAATATACTAAGTAATAAGTAACATGTAATATGTGTAGACTTGATGGGACATGCATAAGACTATACTAAGTAATAAGTAACATGTAATATGTATAGACTTGATGGGGCATACATAAGGCTATACTAAGTAATAAGTAACATGTAATATGTATAGACTTGATGGGACATGCATAAGGCTAAACTAAGTAATAAGTTACATGTAATATGTATAGACTTGATGGGACATGCATAAGGCTAAACTAAGTAATAAGTTACATGTAATATGTATAGATTTGATGGGACATACATATGTTTATACTAAGTAATAAGTTACATGTAAAATGTATAGACTTGATGGGACATGCATAAGGCTATACTAAGTAATACGTTACATGTAATATGTATAGACTTGATGGGGCATACATAAGGCTTTACTAAGTAATAAATTACATGTAATATGTATAGACTTGATGGGACATGTATAAAGCTATATACTAAGTAATAAGTTAAATGTAACATATATAGACTTGATGGGACATACATAAGGCTATACTAAGTAATAAGTTACATGTAATATGTATAGACTTGATGGGACATACATAAGGCTATACTAAGTAATAAGTTACATGTAATATGTATAGACTTGATGGGACATGCATAAGGCTATACTAAGTAATAGGTAACATGTAATATGGGTAGACTTGATAGGACATGCATAAGGCTATACTAAGTAATAAGTTATATATAATATGTATAGACTTGATGGGCCTTTTTGGTTCTTATCTACCGTCAAATTCTATCGGCTAGATTACGAGTTTGGCGTTAGCCTTAAAAAGCAGCGTTGAGAGGTCCCAAAGCTGCTTTTTAACGCCCGCTGGTATTACGAGTCTGGCAGGTACAAGTGTACCGCTCACTTTTTTTTCCGCAACTCAAGCATACCGCAAATCCCCTTACGTCAATTGCGTATCCTATATTTTCAATGGGATTTGCCTAACGCTGGTATTATGAGTCTTGGAAGAAGTGAGCGGTAGACCCTCTCCTGTCAAGACTCCTAACGCATTTAAAAGCAAGTAGTTAAGAGTTTTATGGGCTAACGCCGGAACATAAAACTCTTATATAAAGTGCTAAAAAGTACACTAACACCCATAAACTACCTATTAACCCCTAAACTGAGCCCCCCCCCCACATCGCAAACACTATAATAAAATTATTTAACCCCTAATCTGCCGACCGGGCATCACCGCCACTGTAATAAATATATTAACCCCTAAACCGCCGCACTCCCGCCTCGCAAACACTAGTTAAATTTTATTAACCCCTAATCTGCCGTCCCTAACATCGCCGACACCTACCTACATTTATTAACCCCTAATCTGCCGACCCCAACGTCGCTGCTACTATATTAAAGGTATTAACCCCTAAACCTAAGTCTAAGCCTAACCCTAACCCCCCCTAACTTAAATATAATTTTAAATAATCTAAATAAAATTACTAAAATTAAATAAATTAATCCTATTGAAAACTAAATACTTACCTATAAAATAAACCCTAAGGCCTAGATTTGGAGTTTGGCGGTAGCCGTGAAAACCAGCGTTAGAGGCTCCTAACGCTGGTTTTAGGCTACCGCCGGTATTTGGAGTCAGTCAAAAAAGGGTCTAACGCTCACTTTTCAGCCGCGACTTTTCCATACCGCAGATCCCCTTACATCAATTGCGTATCCTATCTTTTCAATGGGATCTTCCTAACTCCGGTATTTAGAGTCGTGGCTGAAGTGAGCGTTAGAAATCTAACGATAAAACTCCAGCCGCAGAAAAAAGTCAGTAGTTAAGAGCTTTCTGGGCTAACGCCGGTTCATAAAGCTCTTAACTACTGTGCCCTAAACTACACTAACACCCATAAACTACCTATGTACCCCTAAACCGAGGCCCCCCCACATCGCGACACTCGATAAAAATTTTTTAACCCCTAATCTGCCGACCGCCACCTACGTTATCCTTATGTACCCCTAATCTGCTGCCCCTAACACCGCCGACCCCTATATTATATTTATTAACCCCTAATCTGCCCCCACCACGTCGCCGCCAGCTACCTACACTTATTAACCCCTAATCTACCGTCCGCACGCCGCCGCCAGCTACATTATAGCTATGTACCCCTAATCTGCTGCCCTAACATCACCGACCCCTATATTATATTTATTAACCCCTAATCTGCCCTCCCTAACATCGCCGACACCTAACTTCAATTATTAACCCCTAATCTGCCGACCGAATCTCGCCGCTATTCTAATAAATGTATTAACTCCTAAAGCTAAGTCTAACCCTAACACTAACACCCCCCCTAAGTTAAATATAATTTAAATCTAACGAAATTAATTAACTCTTATTAAATAAATTATTCCTTTTTAAAACTAAATACTTACCTGTAAAATAAACCCTAATATAGCTACAATATAAATCATAATTATATTATAGCTATTTTAGGATTTATATTTATTTTACAGGTAACTTTGTATTTATTTTAACCAGGTACAATAGCTATTAAAAAGTTAAGAACTATTTAATAGCTAAAATAGTTAAAATAATTTCAAAATTACCTGTAAAATAAATCCTAAACTAAGTTACAATTAAACCTAACACTACACTATCAATAAATTAATTAAATACAATACCTACAAATAACTACAATGAAATAAACTAACTAAAGTACAAAAAATAAAAAAGAACTAAGTTACAAAAAATAAAAAAATATTTACAAACATAAGAAAAATATTACAACAATTTTAAACTAATTACACCTACTCTAAGCCCCCTAATAAAATAACAAAGCCCCCCAAAATAAAAAAATGCCCTACCCTATTCTAAATTACAAAAGTTCAAAGCTCTTTTACCTTACCAGCCCTGAAAGGGCTCTTTGCGGGGCATGCCCCAAAGAATTCAGCTCTTTTGCCTGTAAAAAAAAACATACACTACCCCCCCAACATTACAACCCACCACCCACATACCCCTAATCTAACCCAAACCCCCCTTAAATAAACCTAACACTAAGCCCCTGAAGATCTTCCTACCTTATCTTCACCTCACCGGGTATCACCGATCGGTCCTGGCTCCAAAATCTTCATCTAAGCCCAAGCGGGGGCTAGACATCCATCATCCGACGGCTGAAGAAGTCCAGAAGAGGGTCCAAAGTCTTCATCCTATCCGGGAAGAAGAGTAGATCCGGACCGGCAACCATCATCTTCCAAGCGGCATCTTCTATCTTCATCCGATGAGGACCGGCTCCATCTTGAAGACCTACATCGCGGATCCATCCTTCTTCTACGACGACTAGACGACGAATGACGGTTCCTTTAAATGACATCATCCAAGATGGCGTCCCTCGAATTCCGATTGGCTGATAGGATTCTATCAGCCAATCGGAATTAAGGTAGGAATATTCTGATTGGCTGATGGAATCAGCCAATCAGAATCAAGTTCAATCCGATTGGCTGATTCAATCAGCCAATCAGATTGAGCTCGCATTCTATTGGCTGTTCCGATCAGCCAATAGAATGCAAGCTCAATCTGATTGGCTGATCGGATCAGCCAATCGGATTGAACTTGATTCTGATTGGCTGATTCCATCAGCCAATCAGAATATTCCTACCTTAATTCCGATTGGAATTCGAGGGACGCCATCTTGGATGACGTCATTTAAAGGAACCGTCATTCGTCGTCTAGTCGTCAGAGAAGAAGGATGGATCCGCGATGGAGGTCTTCAAGATGGAGCCGGTCCTCATCGGATGAAGATAGAAGATGCCGCTTGGAATACAAAGTTACCTGTAAAATAAATATAAATCCTAAAATAGCTATAATATAATTATAATTTATATTGTAGCTATATTAGGGTTTATTTTACAGGTAAGTATTTAGCTTTAAATAGGAATAATTTATTTAATAAAAGTTAATTAATTTCGTTAGATTAAAATTATATTTAATTTAGGGGGGTGTTAGTGTTAGGGTTAGACTTAGCTTTAGGGGTTAATAAATTTATTAGAATAGCGGTGAGCTCCAGTCGGCAGATTAGGGGTTAATATTTGAAGTTAGGTGTCGGCGATGTTAGGGAGGGCAGATTAGGGGTTAATACTATTTATTATAGGGTTAGTGAGGCGGATTAGGGGTTAATAACTTTATTATAATAGCGGTGCGGTCCGGTCGGCAGATTAGGGGTTAATAAGTGTAGGCAGGTGGAGGCGACGTTGTGGGCGGCAGATTAGGGGTTCATAAATATAATATAGGGGTCGGCGGTGTTAGGGACAGCAGATTAGGGGTACATAGGGATAAAGTAAGTAGCAGCGGTTTACGGAGCGGCAGATTAGGGGTTAATAATAATATGCAGGTGTCAGCGATAGTGGGGGCGGCAGAATAGGGGTTAATAAGTATAAGGTTAGGGGTGTTTAGACTCGGGGTTCATGTTAGGGTGTTAGGTGCAGACGTAGGAAGTGTTTCCCCATAGCAAACAATGGGGCTGCGTTAGGAGCTGAACGCGGCTTTTTTGCAGGTGTTAGGTTTTTTTTCAGCTCAAACAGCCCCATTGTTTCCTATGGGGGAATCGTGCACGAGCACGTTTTTGAAGCTGGCCGCGTCCGTAAGCAACTCTGGTATCGAGAGTTGCAGTGGCGTTAAATATGCTATACTCTCCTTTTTTGGAGCCTAACGCCGCCATTCTGTGGACTCTCAATACCAGAGTTATTTTAAAGGTGCGGCCAGAAAAAAAGCCAGCGTTAGCTATGCGGGTCGTTACCGACAAAACTCTAAATCTAGCCGTAAGATAGCTACAATATAACTAATAGTTACATTGTAGCTAGCTTAGGGTTTATATTTATTTTACAGGCAACTTTGTATTTATTTTGACTAGGTACAATAGTTATTAAATAGTTATTAACTATTTAATAACTACCTAGTTAAAATAAATCCTAACCTAAGTTACAATTACACCTAACACTACACTATCATTAAATAAATTACCTAAACTACCTACAATTAATTACAATTAAATTAAATAAACTAAATTACGAAAAAAATTAAACACTAAATTACAGAAAATAAAAGAATTACAAAAATTTTAAACTAATTACACCTAATATAATCCCCCTAATAAAATAAAAAAGCCCCCCAAAATAATAAATTCCCTACCCTATACTAAATTACAAATAGCCCTTAAAAGGGCCTTTTGCGGGGCATTGCCCCAAAGCAATCAGGTCTTTCACCTGTAAAAAAAATACAATACCCCCCCAACATTAAAACCCACAACCCACACACTCAACCTTACTCTAAAACCCACCCAATCCCCCTTCAAAAAACCTAACACTACCCCCCTGAAGATCTCCCTACCTTGAGCCGTCTTCACCCAGACGGGCACAAGTGGACCTCCAGAGGGGCAGAAGTCTTCTTCTGATCCGGGTAGAAGAGGTCCTCCAAGCGGCAGAAGCCTTCATCCAGGCGGCATCTTCTATCTTCATCCATCCGGAGCGGGTCCATCTTCCAGCCAGCCGACGCAGAGCCATCCTCTTCAAACGACGTCCTAACACTGAATGAAGGTTCCTTTAATTGACATCATCCAAGATGGCGTCCCTTGAATTCCGATTGGCTGATTCTATCAGCCAATCGGAATTAAGGTAGGAAAAATCCTATTGGCTGATCCAAAAGAACGAAGAAAAATTGATATTAAGAGTAAATTAGAAAGTTGTTTAAAATCGCATGATCTATCTGAATCATGAAAGAAAATTTTGGGTTTAGTATCCCTTTAAGGAGCAGCGGCCTTAGCTAAAATAGTTAAAATAATTTCAAAATTACCTGTAAAATAAATCCTAAACTAAGTTACAATTAAACCTAACACTACACTATCAATAAATTAATTAAATACAATACCTAAAATAACTACAATGAAATAAACTAACTAAAGTACAAAAAATAAAAAAGAACTAAGTTACAAAAAATAAAAAAATATTTACAAACATAAGAAAAATATTACAACAATTTTAAACTAATTACACCTACTCTAAGCCCCCTAATAAAATAACAAAGCCCCCCAAAATAAAAAAATGCCCTACCCTATTCTAAATTACAAAAGTTCAAAGCTCTTTTACCTTACCAGCCCTGAAAGGGCTCTTTGCGGGGCATGCCCCAAAGAATTCAGCTCTTTTGCCTGTAAAAAAAAACATACACTACCCCCCCAACATTACAACCCACCACCCACATACCCCTAATCTAACCCAAACCCCCCTTAAATAAACCTAACACTAAGCCCCTGAAGATCTTCCTACCTTATCTTCACCTCACCGGGTATCACCGATCGGTCCTGGCTCCAAAATCTTCATCTAAGCCCAAGCGGGGGCTAGACATCCATCATCCGACGGCTGAAGAAGTCCAGAAGAGGGTCCAAAGTCTTCATCCTATCCGGGAAGAAGAGTAGATCCGGACCGGCAACCATCATCTTCCAAGCGGCATCTTCTATCTTCATCCGATGAGGACCGGCTCCATCTTGAAGACCTACATCGCGGATCCATCCTTCTTCTACGACGACTAGACGACGAATGACGGTTCCTTTAAATGACATCATCCAAGATGGCGTCCCTCGAATTCCGATTGGCTGATAGGATTCTATCAGCCAATCGGAATTAAGGTAGGAATATTCTGATTGGCTGATGGAATCAGCCAATCAGAATCAAGTTCAATCCGATTGGCTGATTCAATCAGCCAATCAGATTGAGCTCGCATTCTATTGGCTGTTCCGATCAGCCAATAGAATGCAAGCTCAATCTGATTGGCTGATCGGATCAGCCAATCGGATTGAACTTGATTCTGATTGGCTGATTCCATCAGCCAATCAGAATATTCCTACCTTAATTCCGATTGGACTTCGAGGGACGCCATCTTGGATGACGTCATTTAAAGGAACCGTCATTCGTCGTCTAGTCGTCAGAGAAGAAGGATGGATCCGCGATGGAGGTCTTCAAGATGGAGCCGGTCCTCATCGGATGAAGATAGAAGATGCCGCTTGGAATACAAAGTTACCTGTAAAATAAATATAAATCCTAAAATAGCTATAATATAATTATAATTTATATTGTAGCTATATTAGGGTTTATTTTACAGGTAAGTATTTAGCTTTAAATAGGAATAATTTATTTAATAAAAGTTAATTAATTTCGTTAGATTAAAATTATATTTAATTTAGGGGGGTGTTAGTGTTAGGGTTAGACTTAGCTTTAGGGGTTAATAAATTTATTAGAATAGCGGTGAGCTCCAGTCGGCAGATTAGGGGTTAATATTTGAAGTTAGGTGTCGGCGATGTTAGGGAGGGCAGATTAGGGGTTAATACTATTTATTATAGGGTTAGTGAGGCGGATTAGGGGTTAATAACTTTATTATAATAGCGGTGCGGTCCGGTCGGCAGATTAGGGGTTAATAAGTGTAGGCAGGTGGAGGCGACGTTGTGGGCGGCAGATTAGGGGTTCATAAATATAATATAGGGGTCGGCGGTGTTAGGGACAGCAGATTAGGGGTACATAGGGATAAAGTAAGTAGCAGCGGTTTACGGAGCGGCAGATTAGGGGTTAATAATAATATGCAGGTGTCAGCGATAGTGGGGGCGGCAGAATAGGGGTTAATAAGTATAAGGTTAGGGGTGTTTAGACTCGGGGTTCATGTTAGGGTGTTAGGTGCAGACGTAGGAAGTGTTTCCCCATAGCAAACAATGGGGCTGCGTTAGGAGCTGAACGCGGCTTTTTTGCAGGTGTTAGGTTTTTTTTTCAGCTCAAACAGCCCCATTGTTTCCTATGGGGGAATCGTGCACGAGCACGTTTTTGAAGCTGGCCGCGTCCGTAAGCAACTCTGGTATCGAGAGTTGCAGTGGCGTTAAATATGCTATACTCTCCTTTTTTGGAGCCTAACGCCGCCATTCTGTGGACTCTCAATACCAGAGTTATTTTAAAGGTGCGGCCAGAAAAAAAGCCAGCGTTAGCTATGCGGGTCGTTACCGACAAAACTCTAAATCTAGCCGTAAGATAGCTACAATATAACTAATAGTTACATTGTAGCTAGCTTAGGGTTTATATTTATTTTACAGGCAACTTTGTATTTATTTTGACTAGGTACAATAGTTATTAAATAGTTATTAACTATTTAATAACTACCTAGTTAAAATAAATCCTAACCTAAGTTACAATTACACCTAACACTACACTATCATTAAATAAATTACCTAAACTACCTACAATTAATTACAATTAAATTAAATAAACTAAATTACGAAAAAAATTAAACACTAAATTACAGAAAATAAAAGAATTACAAAAATTTTAAACTAATTACACCTAATATAATCCCCCTAATAAAATAAAAAAGCCCCCCAAAATAATAAATTCCCTACCCTATACTAAATTACAAATAGCCCTTAAAAGGGCCTTTTGCGGGGCATTGCCCCAAAGCATTCAGGTCTTTCACCTGTAAAAAAAATACAATACCCCCCCCAACATTAAAACCCACAACCCACACACTCAACCTTACTCTAAAACCCACCCAATCCCCCTTCAAAAAACCTAACACTACCCCCCTGAAGATCTCCCTACCTTGAGCCGTCTTCACCCAGACGGGCACAAGTGGACCTCCAGAGGGGCAGAAGTCTTCTTCTGATCCGGGTAGAAGAGGTCCTCCAAGCGGCAGAAGCCTTCATCCAGGCGGCATCTTCTATCTTCATCCATCCGGAGCGGGGTCCATCTTCCAGCCAGCCGACGCAGAGCCATCCTCTTCAAACGACGTCCTAACACTGAATGAAGGTTCCTTTAATTGACATCATCCAAGATGGCGTCCCTTGAATTCCGATTGGCTGATTCTATCAGCCAATCGGAATTAAGGTAGGAAAAATCCTATTGGCTGATCCAAAAGAACGAAGAAAAATTGATATTAAGAGTAAATTAGAAAGTTGTTTAAAATCGCATGATCTATCTGAATCATGAAAGAAAATTTTGGGTTTAGTATCCCTTTAAGGAGCAGCGGCCTTAGCTAAAATAGTTAAAATAATTTCAAAATTACCTGTAAAATAAATCCTAAACTAAGTTACAATTAAGCCTAACACTACACTATCAATAAATTAATTAAATACAATACCTAAAATAACTACAATGAAATAAACTAACTAAAGTACAAAAAATAAAAAAGAACTAAGTTACAAAAAATAAAAAAATATTTACAAACATAAGAAAAATATTACAACAATTTTAAACTAATTACACCTACTCTAAGCCCCCTAATAAAATAACAAAGCCCCCCAAAATAAAAAAATGCCCTACCCTATTCTAAATTACAAAAGTTCAAAGCTCTTTTACCTTACCAGCCCTGAAAGGGCTCTTTGCGGGGCATGCCCCAAAGAATTCCGCTCTTTTGCCTGTAAAAAAAAACATACACTACCCCCCCAACATTACAACCCACCACCCACATACCCCTAATCTAACCCAAACCCCCCTTAAATAAACCTAACACTAAGCCCCTGAAGATCTTCCTACCTTATCTTCACCTCACCGGGTATCACCGATCGGTCCTGGCTCCAAAATCTTCATCTAAGCCCAAGCGGGGGCTAGACATCCTAAAGTACAAAAAATAAAAAAGAACTAAGTTACAAAAAATAAAAAAATATTTACAAACATAAGAAAAATATTACAACAATTTTAAACTAATTACACCTACTCTAAGCCCCCTAATAAAATAACAAAGCCCCCCAAAATAAAAAAATGCCCTACCCTATTCTAAATTACAAAAGTTCAAAGCTCTTTTACCTTACCAGCCCTGAAAGGGCTCTTTGCGGGGCATGCCCCAAAGAATTCAGCTCTTTTGCCTGTAAAAAAAAACATACACTACCCCCCCAACATTACAACCCACCACCCACATACCCCTAATCTAACCCAAACCCCCCTTAAATAAACCTAACACTAAGCCCCTGAAGATCTTCCTACCTTATCTTCACCTCACCGGGTATCACCGATCGGTCCTGGCTCCAAAATCTTCATCTAAGCCCAAGCGGGGGCTAGACATCCATCATCCGACGGCTGAAGAAGTCCAGAAGAGGGTCCAAAGTCTTCATCCTATCCGGGAAGAAGAGTAGATCCGGACCGGCAACCATCATCTTCCAAGCGGCATCTTCTATCTTCATCCGATGAGGACCGGCTCCATCTTGAAGACCTACATCGCGGATCCATCCTTCTTCTACGACGACTAGACGACGAATGACGGTTCCTTTAAATGACATCATCCAAGATGGCGTCCCTCGAATTCCGATTGGCTGATAGGATTCTATCAGCCAATCGGAATTAAGGTAGGAATATTCTGATTGGCTGATGGAATCAGCCAATCAGAATCAAGCTCAATCCGATTGGCTGATTCAATCAGCCAATCAGATTGAGCTCGCATTCTATTGGCTGTTCCGATCAGCCAATAGAATGCAAGCTCAATCTGATTGGCTGATCGGATCAGCCAATCGGATTGAACTTGATTCTGATTGGCTGATTCCATCAGCCAATCAGAATATTCCTACCTTAATTCCGATTGGAATTCGAGGGACGCCATCTTGGATGACGTCATTTAAAGGAATCGTCATTCGTCGTCTAGTCGTCAGAGAAGAAGGATGGATCCGCGATGGAGGTCTTCAAGATGGAGCCGGTCCTCATCGGATGAAGATAGAAGATGCCGCTTGGAATACAAAGTTACCTGTAAAATAAATATAAATCCTAAAATAGCTATAATATAATTATAATTTATATTGTAGCTATATTAGGGTTTATTTTACAGGTAAGTATTTAGCTTTAAATAGGAATAATTTATTTAATAAAAGTTAATTAATTTCGTTAGATTAAAATTATATTTAACTTAGGGGGGTGTTAGTGTTAGGGTTAGACTTAGCTTTAGGGGTTAATAAATTTATTAGAATAGCGGTGAGCTCCAGTCGGCAGATTAGGGGTTAATATTTGAAGTTAGGTGTCGGCGATGTTAGGGAGGGCAGATTAGGGGTTAATACTATTTATTATAGGGTTAGTGAGGCGGATTAGGGGTTAATAACTTTATTATAATAGCGGTGCGGTCCGGTCGGCAGATTAGGGGTTAATAAGTGTAGGCAGGTGGAGGCGACGTTGTGGGCGGCAGATTAGGGGTTCATAAATATAATATAGGGGTCGGCGGTGTTAGGGACAGCAGATTAGGGGTACATAGGGATAAAGTAAGTAGCAGCGGTTTACGGAGCGGCAGATTAGGGGTTAATAATAATATGCAGGTGTCAGCGATAGTGGGGGCGGCAGAATAGGGGTTAATAAGTATAAGGTTAGGGGTGTTTAGACTCGGGGTTCATGTTAGGGTGTTAGGTGCAGACGTAGGAAGTGTTTCCCCATAGCAAACAATGGGGCTGCGTTAGGAGCTGAACGCGGCTTTTTTGCAGGTGTTAGGTTTTTTTTCAGCTCAAACAGCCCCATTGTTTCCTATGGGGGAATCGTGCACGAGCACGTTTTTGAAGCTGGCCGCGTCCGTAAGCAACTCTGGTATCGAGAGTTGCAGTGGCGTTAAATATGCTATACTCTCCTTTTTTGGAGCCTAACGCCGCCATTCTGTGGACTCTCAATACCAGAGTTATTTTAAAGGTGCGGCCAGAAAAAAAGCCAGCGTTAGCTATGCGGGTCGTTACCGACAAAACTCTAAATCTAGCCGTAAGATAGCTACAATATAACTAATAGTTACATTGTAGCTAGCTTAGGGTTTATATTTATTTTACAGGCAACTTTGTATTTATTTTGACTAGGTACAATAGTTATTAAATAGTTATTAACTATTTAATAACTACCTAGTTAAAATAAATCCTAACCTAAGTTACAATTACACCTAACACTACACTATCATTAAATAAATTACCTAAACTACCTACAATTAATTACAATTAAATTAAATAAACTAAATTACGAAAAAAATTAAACACTAAATTACAGAAAATAAAAGAATTACAAAAATTTTAAACTAATTACACCTAATATAATCCCCCTAATAAAATAAAAAAGCCCCCCAAAATAATAAATTCCCTACCCTATACTAAATTACAAATAGCCCTTAAAAGGGCCTTTTGCGGGGCATTGCCCCAAAGCAATCAGGTCTTTCACCTGTAAAAAAAATACAATACCCCCCCAACATTAAAACCCACAACCCACACACTCAACCTTACTCTAAAACCCACCCAATCCCCCTTCAAAAAACCTAACACTACCCCCCTGAAGATCTCCCTACCTTGAGCCGTCTTCACCCAGACGGGCACAAGTGGACCTCCAGAGGGGCAGAAGTCTTCTTCTGATCCGGGTAGAAGAGGTCCTCCAAGCGGCAGAAGCCTTCATCCAGGCGGCATCTTCTATCTTCATCCATCCGGAGCGGGTCCATCTTCCAGCCAGCCGACGCAGAGCCATCCTCTTCAAACGACGTCCTAACACTGAATGAAGGTTCCTTTAATTGACATCATCCAAGATGGCGTCCCTTGAATTCCGATTGGCTGATTCTATCAGCCAATCGGAATTAAGGTAGGAAAAATCCTATTGGCTGATCCAAAAGAACGAAGAAAAATTGATATTAAGAGTAAATTAGAAAGTTGTTTAAAATCGCATGATCTATCTGAATCATGAAAGAAAATTTTGGGTTTAGTATCCCTTTAAGGAGCAGCGGCCTTAGGACCGAGGCTTCTTAACTTTCTCTTCAGGCGGACCTGAAGTGGAGTGGGTCGGAAGCAACATCCGCTGCTTTATAAATCGACCCCTGTTTCTTATTGGCAGGTCCTGATCCCATTTCCCCTTGGGAACACTTTTTTATTAACAAATTCTGAATAACCCTATGAGCAAATATCAAATGAAATGACATCATTTTTCTTTTTGTGAAGAACGATTTGGCCAACAACAAAAAATGTCTGCGCACGTGTCTAATTGTTAACATTAATAAAAATATCTTACTTTACATAGGAGTTTACATGGGGTTTACATGGGGTTTTTATTGGGGTTACATGGGGTCTACATGGGCTTACATGGGGTTACAAGGGGTTTACATGGGGTTTACATGGGGTTACATGGGGTCTACATGGGGTTACATGGGGTTTACATGGGGTTACATGGGGGTTTACATGGGGTTTACATGGGGTTACATGGGTCTACATGGGGTTACATGGGGTTTACATGGGGTTACATGGGGGTTTACATGGGGTTTACATGGGGTTTACATGGGGTTACATGGGGTTACATGGGGGTTACATGGGGTTACATGGGGGTTACATGGGATTACATGGGGGTTACATGGGGTTACATGGGGTTACATGAGGGTTACATGGGGTTACATGGGGTTACATTGGGTTACATGGGGTTACATGGGGTTTACATGGGGTTACATGGGGTTACATGGAGTTTACATGGGGTTTACATGGGGTTTACATGGGGTTTACATGGGGTTACATGGGGTTACATTGGGTTTACATGGGGTTACATGGGGTTTACATGGGGTTACATGGGGTTTACATGAGGTTTACATGGGGTTACATGGGGTTTACATGGGGGTTACATGGGGGTTACATGGGATTTACATGGGGTTACATGGGGTTACATGGGGTTTACATGGGGTTACATGGGGTTTACATGGGTTTACATGGGGTTACATGGGGTTTATATGGGTTACATGGGGCTACATGGGGTTACATGGGGTTTACATGGGGTTACATGGGGTTTACATGGGGTTTACATGGGGTTACATGGGGTTTACATGGGGTTACATGGGGTTACATGGGGTTTACATGGGGGTTACATGGTGGTTACCTGGGGTTTACATGGGGTTACATGGGGTTACATGGGCTTTACATGGGGTTACATGGGGGTTTACATGGGTTACATGGGGGTTACATGGGGTTTACATGGGGTTACATGGGTTACATGGGTTACATGGGTTACATGGGTTACATGGGGGTTACATGGGGTTTACATGGGGTTTACATGGGGTTACATGGGGTTTACATGGGTTACATGGGGGTTACATGGTGGTTACATGGGGGTTGCATGGGGTTTACATGGGGTTTACATGGGTTACATGGGGGTTACATGGGGTTTACATGGGGGTTACATGGGGTTTACATGGGGTTTACATGGGCTACATGGGGTTTACATGGGGTTACATGGGGTTTACATGGGGTTTACATGGGGTTTACATGGGGTTACATGGGGTTTACATGGGGTTACATGGGGTTACATGGGGTTTACATGGGGGTTACATGGTGGTTACCTGGGGTTTACATGGGGTTACATGGGGTTACATGGGGTTACATGGGCTTTACATCGGGTTACATGGGGGTTTACATGGGTTACATGGGGGTTACATGGGGTTTACATGGGGTTACATGGGTTACATGGGTTACATGGGGGTTACATGGGTTACATGGGGGTTACATGGGGTTTACATGGGGTTTACATGGGGTTACATGGGGTTACATGGGTTACATGGGGGTTACATGGTGGTTACATGGGGGTTGCATGGGGTTTACATGGGGTTACATGGGTTACATGGGGGTTACATGGGGTTTACATGGGGGTTACATGGGGTTTACATGGGGGTTACATGGGGTTTACATGGGGTTTACATGGGTTACATGGGGGTTACATGGGGTTTACATGGGGGTTACATGGGGTTTACATGGGGTTACATGGGGGTTACATGGGGTTTACATGGGGTTTACATGGGGTTACATGGGGTTTACATGGGTTACATGGGGGTTACATGGTGGTTACATGGGGGTTGCATGGGGTTTACATGGGGTTTACATGGGTTACATGGGGGTTACATGGGGTTTACATGGGGGTTACATGGGGTTTACATGAGGGTTACATGGGGTTACATGGGGTTACATTGGGTTACATGGGGTTACATGGGGTTTACATGGGGTTACATGGGTTACATGGAGTTTACATGGGGTTTACATGGGGTTTACATGGGGTTTACATGGGGTTACATGGGGTTACATTGGGTTTACATGGGGTTACATGGGGTTTACATGGGGTTACATGGGGTTTACATGAGGTTTACATGGGGTTACATGGGGTTTACATGGGGGTTACATGGGGGTTACATGGGATTTACATGGGGTTACATGGGGTTACATGGGGTTTACATGGGGTTACATGGGGTTTACATGGGTTTACATGGGGTTACATGGGGTTTATATGGGTTACATGGGGCTACATGGGGTTACATGGGGTTTACATGGGGTTACATGGGGTTTACATGGGGTTTACATGGGGTTACATGGGGTTTACATGGGGTTACATGGGGTTACATGGGGTTTATATGGGTTACATGGGGCTACATGGGGTTACATGGGGTTTACATGGGGTTACATGGGGTTTACATGGGGTTTACATGGGGTTACATGGGGTTTACATGGGGTTACATGGGGTTACATGGGGTTTACATGGGGGTTACATGGTGGTTACCTGGGGTTTACATGGGGTTACATGGGGTTACATGGGCTTTACATGGGGTTACATGGGGGTTTACATGGGTTACATGGGGGTTACATGGGGTTTACATGGGGTTACATGGGTTACATGGGTTACATGGGTTACATGGGTTACATGGGGGTTACATGGGGTTTACATGGGGTTTACATGGGGTTACATGGGGTTTACATGGGTTACATGGGGGTTACATGGTGGTTACATGGGGGTTGCATGGGGTTTACATGGGGTTTACATGGGTTACATGGGGGTTACATGGGGTTTACATGGGGGTTACATGGGGTTTACATGGGGTTTACATGGGCTACATGGGGTTTACATGGGGTTACATGGGGTTTACATGGGGTTTACATGGGGTTTACATGGGGTTACATGGGGTTTACATGGGGTTACATGGGGTTACATGGGGTTTACATGGGGGTTACATGGTGGTTACCTGGGGTTTACATGGGGTTACATGGGGTTACATGGGGTTACATGGGCTTTACATCGGGTTACATGGGGGTTTACATGGGTTACATGGGGGTTACATGGGGTTTACATGGGGTTACATGGGTTACATGGGTTACATGGGGGTTACATGGGTTACATGGGGGTTACATGGGGTTTACATGGGGTTTACATGGGGTTACATGGGGTTACATGGGTTACATGGGGGTTACATGGTGGTTACATGGGGGTTGCATGGGGTTTACATGGGGTTACATGGGTTACATGGGGGTTACATGGGGTTTACATGGGGGTTACATGGGGTTTACATGGGGGTTACATGGGGTTTACATGGGGTTTACATGGGTTACATGGGGGTTACATGGGGTTTACATGGGGGTTACATGGGGTTTACATGGGGTTACATGGGTTACATGGGGGTTACATGGGGTTTACATGGGGGTTACATGGGGTTTACATGGGGGTTACATGGGGTTTACATGGGGTTTACATGGGTTACATGGGGGTTACATGGGGTTTACATGGGGGTTACATGGGGTTTACATGGGGTTACATGGGGGTTACATGGGGTTGTAGAACTTTTAGAATTCTGCATTGTTTAAAGGGACATGAAACCCAACATTTTCTTTTATGATTCAGATAGAGCAGTTATTTTTAACAACTTTCTAATTTACTTCTATTATCAAATTTTCTTCATTCTCTTGGTATCTTTTATTGAAAAGCAGGGATTTAAGCTCAGGCGCATGCACGTGTCTGCTGTACTATATGGCAGCAGTTTTACAAGAATGTTATACATTTCCAAGAGCACTAGGTGGCAGCAGTATTTCCTACCATATAGTGCTCCAGACATCTACCTAGGTATCTCTTCAACAGAGAATAACATCGGAAAAAAGCAAATTTTGATAATAAATGCTAAGGTTTCATATCCCTTTAAAGGGGCAGTCTACACATTTTTTTATGGTTTAAAATGATAATCATTTTATTGCCCATTCCCCAGTTTTGCATAATTGACACCATTTTATTAATCTACTTATATACCTCTGTGATTACCCCTTTTCTCAGTGATATTTACAAACTTGCAATTTAGCCAATTAGTGATGCTTCACAAATAACTCCATGGGATTGAGCACAATTTTGTCTATATGGCACACATGAACTAGAAGTGTCTGGCTTTGAAAAGCTGATAAATGAACTGACATAAGAGG
Organism: Bombina bombina; assembly: GCF_027579735.1. NCBI lineage: Eukaryota > Metazoa > Chordata > Amphibia > Anura > Bombinatoridae > Bombina > Bombina bombina. Next base: position 32,357,393 of record NC_069501.1, read on the forward strand.
GGGCCTGTAGAGGATTATTATTATTATTATTATCATTTATTTGTATAGCGCCTCCAAATTCTGTAGCTTAAAAACAGTCACAAATGTAGAGGTTTAAAGGTTATAAAGTATATTAATCTATTGGTTGTACAAAGCAAGTAGACTGTCCCTTTAACAGCAAACAAATCTCTATTGAAGATACTTTGGAAAGAGCATGTTGGTTAACACACGTCACCTGTGTTTATAATGGACCATGTCCGTCTACCTTGAAAATGAGGAAAATAATTGATGTCTCCAAACATCTCAGAGGACAGATCACCTTGTTAGAGCTCATAAAAATACTACAAAGACTTTTTAAAAAAAGACTTGTAGTTCAGATATCATAGTAGATGTATGTACAAAGGGCTTAAAGGGACATTCCAGCCAAAACTTGAATCCACATGGATGCATTTCAGTTTAGAATAGAAACTTTTTTGTAAAAAACAAGTAATGCTTCTAATAAAAGGTATATCAGTTTCAAAAGTGTATTTAAATATGCACCGTGCACCAGCATTTTAAACTTAGCACTTACTCAGAGAGCTTAAGGTGCTTGTACCGTCTTCTGCAGCTAATTACTTAATTTGTTATTTGCTGACATGATACAAACCCCACTGGTGCTCTGAGCAGCTACATTATTTAAAATCTACAAAGACAAGAGGAGACACATGTGCCACATGGCCCAATAATGTTTGATCCAGAACAAATTAATGAGTGTATGAGGAATAAACTCACATTTGAGACAGCACCTCAATCAGTGCTGTAGAGACAGTCTGGGATCTATTACAGTCACCCAGCAGACCAAACTCCCGCAAAGGTGTAGTATCTGTATTCAGAACGATAAGAGAGACACAGGTGCCAATATGGCCTAGTATAGCTGGAACAGTGGTAATAAAGAGCCAATGATAAGAGATGTACTCACAATAGTTGTAGCATCTCCCTTGATGCTATAGGAGCAGGATGGGATCAATTCAGTCACCAGACACCCACCAGACTTGATAAGGGGCACTCGGGACAGTGTGGATCCAGAAGTCAGCCAATAACAGGATAACCCAAAAGGGATCCCTTAGCAGAAGGGACGACTCACAGAAAAGATGGTAGCAAGTGTTCCAAGTTAAAAATTGTTTTATTAAAAAGTTAAAAACACATGCGACGCGTTTCTCAGCTCAAGGCTGTTTCATCAGGCTTCATACAATGTTATTAGAACACTTGCTACATATATATATATACCATACATCTAATTACAAACAAATGGACTCACATGGTGATAGGAGGGGCCAAAATGAACAGGAAGTAACCTATTGGCCAATCAGAATGTTAATAACATAAAAGGTCATCAAACATATGTTGAAATAAATAAACATCTCATTTGTATCTGCATTTGGTAGTGAGTAAAATCAAACTATATAAAAATCGCAATTGATAGAAAAAGATATACAAATAATTAAACAACATGAACCTCTAAAAAATAGTTTGTATAATACACATCTCATTTGTATCTGCATTTGATAGTAAGTAAAATCAAACTATATAAAAATCGTAATTGATAGAAAAGGATATACAAATAAATAAACAACATGAGCCTCCATTTCGTAGTTAGTGCAATAAACATCTCAGGTTGTGGAATTAAAACAATATAACGCACATCGTGTACCATAAAACTAAGCTATCAAATTAAATAAACATACCCAGAAAAACTTTTTACAGGTCGGATGATTCTTAGATGTTCTCAATGTGTGTTGTAACTATAATCTGTATACACAAAAGTGGCGATGAACAATTGATCAAAATAATGATAACTTCGTAACCGGCGTTTAGCTAAACCCATTGCGCATGACTAGCTGAAGTATGTCATGAAGTATAGTCATGTGCAATGGGTTTAGCTACATTCTAACATTCTGATTGGCCAATAGGTTACTTCCTGTTCATTTTGGCCCCTCCTATCACCATGTGAGTCCATTTGTTTGTAATTAGATGTATGGTATATATATATGTAGCAAGTGTTCTAATAACATTGTATGAAGCCTGATTAAACAGCCTTGAGCTGAGAAACGCGTCGTCTGTGTTTTTAACTTTTTAATAAAACAATTTTTAACTTGGAACACTTGCTACCATCTTTTCTGTGAGTCGTCCCTTCTGCTAAGGGATCCCTTTTGGGTTATCCTGTTATTGGCTGACTTCTGGATCCACGCTGTCCCGAGTGCCCCTTATCAAGTCTGGTGGGTGACTGAATTGATCCCATCCTGCTCCTATAGCATCAAGGGAGATGCTACAACTATTGTGAGTACCTCTCTTATCATTGGCTCTTTATTACCACTGTTCCAGCTATACTAGGCCATATTGGCACCTGTGTCTCTCTTATCGTTCTGAATACAGATACTACACCTTTGCGGGAGTTTGGTCTGCTGGGTGACTGTAATAGATCCCAGACTGTCTCTACAGCACTGATTGAGGTGCTTTCTCAAATGTGAGTTTATTCCTCATACACTCATTAATTTGTTCTGGATCAAACAATATTGGGCCATGTGGCGCATCTGTCTCCTCTTGTCTTTGTAGATTGCTGCTTTTTGTATCCTGGCCTGGATCTCCACAGTTTGCTGCCTCATCCCTCTATCAGAGACTTTAATATTTTTCTTATAGTGTATTACAATGGAAATGGATCTATATTGACATTTGTATTAGCAATTTCATCATTCTCTGCAAAGACACATTTGTGAACATCACGTATACTATATTTCTGCTAGACTTATAATACTACCATTATACAATTAATACACTTACTATTATTATAATTATTTTTGCCCTTTTAGGACTCTCTATATCACCATATTAGGGTGCCCCCTCTCTGTTTGATACATTATTTAAAATGCTGGTGCACTGAGAATATCTAGCTATAGGTCACATGCACATGCATAGAAAAATGTTAATACTAAAACAGTAATAAGTTTTACTATAAGCATTTTGTTTGCAATATATGTACAGTATATTGCAAATATGTTTCTATTCCAAAAAGTATATGTGCATTTCAATTTTGTCCGGAATGTCCCTTTAAGATATCTTAAACTCATGGTTGCAAGTGATTAAATATTAGGACCCAGATTACAAGTGGAGTGCTAATAATATCAATATTGCTGGACCGCACTAAAATAATTGTGCAAATTGATATTCCAAATCCATTGTAAAACAGATTTATCCGAGAAAAGTGTAGCGCGGCCGACATCACTTTAGCACAACCTATACTTTCAAGAGAGATTGCAACTGTGCCAAATATCGTTGTTATTACAAATTGAAAAATGGCCACAAGTCAAAAAAGCACTAGAAGCGTTAGCTTTACCTGAGACTTGAAGTAAAGTGTTGTGGTTAAAATAAAAGGTTTACAAGACACATGTAACATACATTAAAATAAAGTATTACACACATATATAAACACATTTAGCACTAGATTACAACCGTTTGCAGGTGCGCGATAAATAACCAGCCATTACAAGTGGCTGATTATTGCTACTGCGAGCACCAAATACCCCCAAAATAAAGGGTCTTTTAGTTTTTTATGAAAAAAGTAGCATTTTTTTCATAAAAAACTACTGCACTAGGCAGTTTTTAGGGGTTAAAGTGAGCGAGTCTGGGGTGTTAGAAAAACCCAGCACTGACAAGTGCCTTTACATAGTGGTCTATGGGAACTGTGTGTTATATATATAAATATATATATATATATATATATATATATACACATATATTTATGTGTTACTAAGTGTATATACATATATATAATTATTTGTTAATATGCTTATATACATATATATATATATATATATATATATATATATATATATATTTATGTGTTACTAAGTGTATATACATATATATAATTATTTGTTAATATGCTTATATACATATATATATATATATATATATATATATATATATATATATATATATTTATGTGTTACTAAGTGTATATACATATATATAATTATTTGTTAATATGCTTATATACATAAATACATTAATGTGTTACTATGTGTATATACATATATATTTATGTGTTACTATGCTTATATACATATATATTTATGTGTTACTAAGTGTATATACATATATATAATTATTTGTTAATATGCTTATATACATAAATACATTAATGTGTTACTATGTGTATATACATATATATATTTATGTGTTACTATGCTTATATACATATATATTTATGTGTTACTAAGTGTATATACATATATATAATTATTTGTTAATATGCTTATATACATATATATATATTTATGCGTTACTAAGTGTATATACATATATATAATTATTTGTTAATATGCTTATATACATAAATACATTAATGTGTTACTATGTGTATATACATATATATAATTATTTGTTAATATGCTTATATACATATATATATTTATGTGTTAGTATGTGTATATACATATATATATATTTATATGTCAATATGCTTATATACATATATATATATATATATATATATATATATATATATATATATATCTGGGAAGGCCCTGAAAATATCCTCAATGAGTTTGTTGAATCCTTAAACAACAATGAATTTAACCTTACTTTCACAGAGAAAAGAAGTACATCAGAAATAGACTTTCTTGATATCATACTATTCCATGAAGAAGGTAAAATTCCTACCAAACTTCACAAGAAACCAGCTGATAGCAACAGATATCTACTTGCTTCGAGTTGCCATAATCCTGAATGGATAAAAAACATACCTTATGGCCAGTACCAGCGCCTTAGACGCAACTGCTCAAAAATTGAACTTTTCGAACAGGAAGCCACACTATTAAAAAGGAGATTCGTGGAAAGAGGATACAAGGAGACTGAACTAACTAAAGCCTATAAAAAAGCAAAATGTACTGACAGAAAATCACTCTTACAAAAAAGACAAACGAGGAGACTTGGTGAAGAACTAAAGCTGAAAGACACAGCCAACTTCATTACAACATATAATGAAGGTTCAAAAGAAATAAACATGATTCTCAAAAAACATTGGCACCTGCTAGAAAAAGACGAACTTTTGAAATCCATAATACCAAAAGAACCAAAAGTAATCTTTCGCAAAAATAAAAATTTGAAGAATTCTCTTGCACCAAGTAAATTAAAACAGCCGAAAAAACAAAATTGGCTTGGGAAATTATCCATAGGTTTTTTTAAGTGCAATCGCCTGAACTGTGTCGCATGTGAACATTATTATAATGGACAAAAATCAACAAAAGAAATTAGGTCTAACAGTAATGGCAAATTATGCAAACTAAATACAGCTTGCAACCAGCTCTTAGCATGTATTGGCTAAGGACCGTTTTCTGTGCGGCCCAGCAATGAAATAGTAAATTAGGTAACCACACCCTGCAATTAGCAAACACTGCACAATGCAGACTTTAAGGTATGATTTTCTTGTTAACTGTTCAACTGCTGGGCCGCACACAAAACTGGGCTTAGGGGGAACACTGCTTGCAACTGCAAAACAGATCATGTCGTTTACCTAATTGAATGTTCATGTGGACTACAGTATATAGGACGCACTACACGCCCCTTTAAAAAGGGGGTGGCAGAACACCTCACAAATATAAAGGCGGGAGAGAAATCCCATAGTTTATCACTTCACTATAGAAACTATCACGACAAAGACCCAGAAGGACTAAAAGCTTCCATCCTAGAATGCATCCCGATCAGTGAGAGGCGTGGGGATAGAGAATTGTACCTTAGACGTAGAGAAACCTTTTGTATTCACACCCTAAATTCACAGATCCCGTTTGGCCTCAACAAGGATATACACTTGGCAGCCTTTCTAGTAGAAAATTAAAACAATTTTGAAGAATAATCAGAGGTAACACTATACCTACAATATTACAATTAACAAGTACAAAAATATTTCACTCACAGGTATCTGCGTATACAATAAATATAAAAAATATAAATATTAAAAAAATTAAAAAATAAATAAAAAAAGAAAACATACATATGTGAAACTAAACACATATACCATTTATGTATATTTATACATCCACGTTTTTAAGATTAATTAAATGGTTTTTTTCCGGATAATTACATCCACTCTGTATATTTCTCTATATATTCTCTCTAATAAGTTCTAATCATTTGAATGAGTTTTTCATTGAGATATATTAATTTAATGAGTTTTTCTTAGCTTGTAAACGGTTTTATATATAGATAGATAGATAGATACCCATTGATCTATGTATTGATTGGTACATGTTTTGTATCTCATATGAGGGATGTATATACAATGTGACAAATGTGACAAATTTGTACTACAAATATTTATTACTTATGTCCTGGAATAAGTGAATCTCTATACAGAATTGTTAAACACAATTTCTAAAGAGAACAAAGAAAATGTCTGTAATAACTCATGTTTGTTTTTAAAATCCCATTTTTGCTGTTATTGATTTTTAGCAGTGTTATTGAGTTTTAGACAATTTAATTTGAAGGACACTCCAAGCTTTTCTTGCTAAACAAGCAATGATAACAGGTGTAAGGAAACAACATAACGGAAAATCCTTACCAAAATAATAACATAAATAGTCACCAGCCATACAGAGAGAGCACAATAAAGATCTTCACGCATGCGCAAAAAGTCTCAATCATATGTTAGGCTCTACACGCAAGCGCAAAAACACACAGTGCCCAAATAGAATAAGTTGAGGGCTAACCACATAGAAACGATCAAAAAGAAGGAAGTATGCATGCATTTATCCTTTGCAGAACACAAATAGTCACGCAATCAGTACAAAAACATTAATGGAGAAGGGGAACGCTCATACTTGAACCTGATTGGAGGATGAGCTCACCCCCCCAAATCAAACACTAATAGAGCTTCCTACATTAGCACGCATAAACTAGAGAAAATAATGCAGCCAATATAGCTGAAAGAGAGGGGTATTTTTACTTAATGTTTTTTTCCCATTTATAGCTCATTATTGTTCTCTATATGGCACGAAGTATACAAAACCTAATTGGTTGAATAGTACACACACCACCCCAGTCACATGGAGGCGGGAGCCAATCAGAATCATTTAAACTCGAAGCTAATTAAAAACACCCTATATTAAGTCCCCAGTCTTTACCAGCAATCACACTCGATTTAACCTCTGATGAAGAAGGTACCCTATTTTATAAAGACCTTTGAAACGCGTAAGGAGAAAATTTAAAGAGACTGTATTTAAACTGTACACTGCAAACTGCTTTTATGCCTGTTTCCTGCATACTTGACTGACATAAACCAACTTATATGCTGTGGAAAATTGTACCTGTTGTTTTCAACTAACCCTGATATGCCTAACTGATACCTCATATTGGATTGAGGTTTAACAATGTGAGCATTTGTAACATATTTAATAAATATATGTTTTTAAGTCTACAAACAGTATTGCACTATTTTTTCCACGTTTGTATTCCCCTATCTATGTGCATGACACCAAGTGACACTGGAAGGAGAACAAAAGACTCGACTAAGAAGTGAGAAATTAACTTTCTACCACACTGAGGAGGCAGAGAAGCAGTTTTTCTGGATTGCTGAGGGACAACTTTATCTTAAAGGGACGCATTCACTTACCTCATAGGATTGAGGTTTAATCTAGTAAGTGGGCACTCACCTCTAATATGTGAATGTCACAAGATTAAGAAATAAGAAAAAAGAATTGATACTGCACATTCTTATACAAATTTGGGACTATTTTATTTGTGGACTTGGTTCAAAGTCACATCTTTGCACTTACCAGGTCCTATTTACATGACATATACATATTGTGGATGTTTCCTTTTTTGTTTAAAATCCAATAACTAGTTGCTGTACCCAATTATTTTCACTCACACCGAGCAAGAATAAGACAAAACTAAACTACATTATTATAAAACAAAGAACAAGCAAATGATGAAGACAACAAAAATAAGTAGGCGTGAGTGGAGACTAAGCTGTTACTATCGCAACATGCAGAGTGCGGTTAACTCTTGGGGGTTAATAGCACCGCTATCCATATATAACAAAATGAGCAATTTGTAAAGTCTGTTAATAGGTCACAGCAATGTAACAAGTGCAATGAGGCGTATAGAAATGGTTTTACTTTGAAAACAAGCAGGCTGCAAATGTCAGGAAAGCCAGGTTCCGCATATATATAGATGCTTATAATGACATTCAGGTGTGGTGAGCATAATCAACTCTCAGGTCCCGGTGAATGCAATCAAGCAAAAAAAATGCAGTTTGTGTAATCCTCATTCAAAGCAAACTGTAGATACCATATTAGTCATTCATACGCTGATCATTGCAATTAGTATAAAGACAAGCATAGGAGGCATGTGTAACAAGTGTAACAAGCGGATTTGTCATGCATAGCAACGGTATTAGAGCAATGTTAGAAAGGTAGGTAACGATCTTATAGAAAACCAGGTTTCTGATGGCTGAAAAAGTTGTAGTATGCAGGGTAACAGGGCTCACATTCAATAATACGACCTTGTACAAACCGATACAAAACAATAAGCCCCAAGCCGTGGCAGATAATAGTTACCCGTTACTCACAACCTAATCTTTATGCTCCGTTTGGCGGTACACTTGAATGCCTCAGTTGCGGTCTCTTGTCGGTGTGCTTCCGGCTCCAACTCTGCTCAGCTAGTCTCCACTAGAACAGCACGCCACTCAGCTCCTCCTCCGGTGGTGACGTCACCCGGCAGGGCCGTCCAGTCTCGCTGTAAACTGTTAGGTAGGAATGGAGTCCCAGTACTCCATATAAAATAGCAAGAAAAAAGTTCCAAAGTAGTTGCAGCAAGAACACCAAGGTGCGGTTTCAGCCTCACTGGCTGTAGTCATAGACAACTTTTTTCTTGCTAAACTACATTATATTAACATTGTTACTCATGTAATATAGGTGATACATATAACATATACCTGACTTACATCTGCATAATATTTTCCTCTGGCAATAATATTGACACTTAACAGGTCTTTGTTCTTTAACCTGTGCACCTAATACCAAACTGTTCACTCACACCTTTTTTTTTTCATAACTAGAAATAGGACATTGATAGGTAGGGACCTATCAAGTGTCCTTATTTCAGGTATTGGGCTGCCGGTTCATTCACGAATAAATATACCACTGTTCTTGGGGGGCACACCTAGCGCTGATCCTTCTAGTTCTCTTCCAAATAATATATATATATATATATATGTATGTTACTAAGTGTATTTACATATATATATTTGTGTGTTAATATGCTTATATACACAGTTTGGAAACCATGAGATAAAGATTTACTGTCTGATTGATGTGATTTGGAGGCCAAGTACAACCGCAGACACAAAGGGACACAAAGTGAGAGGAGCACCCCTGGAGGTGTGGCACAGCGTTTGTGGGACTCTCAGTAACCGCAAGTATAACCGCCATTGCGGAATACACTTTTTGATACAGTGTTTGCCAATTTGAGCCAAGAACTGGTCTATACTTTACCGCTACGGCGGAACTTGATTTTCTATAATATCGAGTATTGCTGACATCCAAGAACTGGTTTAAAAATTACTGCTGCGGTAGAATTGTTGCTTCACACAGTGTCTTTAAAGCAAAGGACTGGTGTATACTTATCGCTACGGCGGTATTTTGCCTTTATGAATTTCGGCATAACCAGAATAACACAGTAACCTTTGTGCAGGTTGTCTTCAAGTATCCAGCAAAACGGAACTAATTAACTACTTGTGGCCCAAGTTTCTATATAATCTAATCAATCTGATGGGAAACTGTTAAGATGTTTACCATCTGGGACTTTGAAATTACCTGTGCATAATAACAGGCTTTTTCTTCT